>NW_024070186.1:184554080-184563386 GCF_014754425.2 Oryx dammah | reverse complement strand
GGGGCGCTGTGCGGCCGCAGTGGGTCACCGCGCCGAAGTCCCGCGACTGCGAGAAAGGAGCAGGAAACCGGGGAGGAACCGATTTTGAGACTTTAAGCGCCAGCGATAGGAGTTCGGTGCGCAGCACAGGGTGCGCCAAAGGAACAAGGGCCAGGCTTGTACTTACGTGGAGTGATCCACAAGGAGAGAGTAACACGGTTCCTAGAGGAATCCAGGGCCTGGGGTGCGAAGCTGGGAGGCGGGCTTCTCCCCAAATACCTTGTTTTGGACTTCGCACCATGTAAATATATTGACTTTCAAAAATAAATTACGCTTTAGTAGAAGCATCCTGGGTGGAAGCATAATGAGGTTCTCCTGCGGTCTCAGAACTCCAATGTTCCTGTTGATCTCAGCACCGGTGGCCCGGTCCTCGCCCGCAAGCAGTCCCAGTCCAGTGAGGCAGGGTGTGAGTGTGAGACGGAGAGAAGGGAACCGGGACGGGAAAGCATGTCACCTGCTCTGGTGCCTGGGAAGGGGAACATAGACCCTGGTGTGCTGGCGGGATAGCTCAGTCCCAAGGGAAGGAGGTGACCTGTGCAAGGATGTAGGACAACTCCGCCTGGCCAAGGACACAACTTAAAGGCATGGGCCAGGATGGCACTGTATACCCATGAAACTGCAGCCAAGACAAGGTGGGCAGAGAGAGCTAGATGGCTCTTCCCTGGCGGTCCAGTGGCTAAGACTCCCAATGTAGAGGGCCCAGGTTCCATCCCTGGTCAGGGGACTAGATTCCCACCTGCTGCACTGAAGATGCATGCAGCCAAATAAATATGTAAATATGTAAAAGAGGGGAGCCAGACAGAAAGCGGGGAGAAACAGGGAGGAGCTCCCCAGCTGCCAAGGGGAGCATTTGGAGGCCAGCTGGAGTCCCAAAAGAGGCAAGTGCCCTCAGGATTGGGTGGGGCTGGGAGGTCTCTGCTACCTTCTGGTCTCTGCATAGCAGTGATGCGGTCAATAACTGGGCTTGTGGGACTGGGGTTGGGAGGTGAAGGCAGGAGGAGGAGGCTCTGACTGGGGCAATGTTCTAATATGTTAAGGCAAGGAGCAGCCAGGGACAGAAATGGGTCCTGTGGACAGAGAAGTGACCACACCAGGGAAAGGCAAAGGTGGGAAGGAGGCCCAGGTACTCAGGGGCAGGAGGCTGGAGGCTGAGTTCCTCATTTGGCTGACACTTCTGAGACTGTAGAGGATGCAGAGACCCAACAGGGAGGCTGGGGTGAGCTCTCCCCAGGGCGGAAAGGACACGTCCCGTCAGCACTGTGGGAGGCAAGGCCTCTTCAAGCTAGTGGTGTCCATGTGACTTTCTCACACCTTCCCCTGATTTCTCAGTGCTATTTCTGGAGACAACATCTTTCAAATCTATTTTCCTGACATGTAAACTTGGTAGGCATGTCTTTGCTGACCTGGCTTTTGTGTTTAGTGTTAGGTACCTCGTTCTGCACTTTTTTCCCCACCATCATCTTGCTCTGAAGTTGCATTAACCCGATGCTTTCTCCTGAGGGGAGGGAGGTACTCTTATTTCACAGGTGTGTGGCTTAGGTTAAAATATCATGGGATCAACAGAAGGCATCTTCCTGGAGCAGAAGTTTATGAGATTGTCAGGAAAAATATTTATGTTAAGATAAAAATGACATATGTGTGTACATGTAAACATTTAAAATATTTGAGCTTTTCGAGATAACTTGGACAAGTGTCCGGTTCCCTCCACGGTAACTGGTACCACAGAGCCCCACTTAGATAAAACACTGAGGTGCCTCCCTTTGGCTTACCCTCCCTGGTGCCAAGTCCTGGGAGCCTGGCACATCATCTACCCAATCTCTATTCACTCCCTGCCCAACTTAGTTCAGGTCTTAGGACCAGGTCACTGCCTCCCTCTCATCTTTCTCATTCCTGACACTGATGCTGTTATTCTTACTGTCTCTTATTTACTCTTTAAAAATGTTTCATGGGACTTCCCTGGTGGTCCAGTAGCTAGGACTCTGCACTAGCAATGCAGGGGGCCCAGGTTCGATCCCTGGTCAGGGAACTAGATTCCCACATGCCCCAACTAAGAGTTCACAAGATCCAAATAAGGATCCCTCATGCTACAATGAAGATGGAAGATCCTGAAAGCTGCAACTAAGACCTGGCACAGTCAAATAAATATTTTTTTAAAGTTACATAACCCAGACTTCCCTGGTAGTCCAGTAGTTGACTTTCCACTTCCACTTCAGGGGATGTGGGTTTGATTCCTGGTCAAGGAACCGAGACCCAACATGCCCGCATGCTGTGCAGTATGCACCCCCCCCCGAATGCTGAATAACCCACTACCACTTACAGTATGAAAGTGAAAATATGAGGTGTCAGTCATGTCTGACTCTTTGTGACCCCTGGACTGAAGCCCACCAGGCGCCTCTGTCCATGGATTTCTTCAGGCAAAAATACTAGAGTGGGTTGCTATTCCCTTCTTCAGGGGATCTTCCCAACTTAGGGATTGAACTCGGGTAGCCTGTATTCCATGCAGTTTCTTTACTGTCTGAGCCACGTCTAACTCCTGCCTACTTCTCTACCTGAAGTGCTCACCACTTCCAGAACCCCATAGTTACACTCTTATCCTTTGAGGACTTTATACTCCCTTCCCTCTGCCTGGAATGTTCTTTCTGCATGCCTCACACACTAACCTGGAGACTCTTCCTTTAAGACTCAATTCTAGCATTCTCTCACTTTTTCTGGAAAGTCACCTAACTTCTCCCGCATTCATGTGCTTCCGTGTTTGCCATGAAGGCACCTGTGCATACCTGTCCAGGAGATTATAAACCTGGGGCAGGGTGGGAGAGGGAGGGGGTGGGGGGAGGGCAGGGCCTGGGCTTATTACTGGAAGCCAGTGCTTGCACAATACACTTATTAGCTGACATTGAAATATGCTCCAAGTCCCTTCTGGGAGCTAGAATACTGAAATGTGTAGCTCAGTGTTTCATCAGGTCAAAATCTAAGTTATCATGGTTTATCAATGAACAGCAGTAAAACTCTGAAACTCTCCAACTTCAATGCATGTGTGAAGGACTTCCCTGGAAGTCCAGTGGTTAAGACTCCATGCTCCCGGGAATTAGGGGGGAGAATGGATACGTGTATATGTATGGCTGAGTCTTTTCGCTGTTCACCTGAAACTGTCACAACATTGTTAATTGTTAATTTCTATAGCTGTATACACCAATACAAAACTAAAGGTTTTAAAAAAAAAGACTCTGAGCTCCCAGTGCAGTAGGCAGGGGTTCAATCACTGGTCGGGGAAATAAGATCCCAGTGCTGAAAGATGCAGCTGAGGGGAAAAAAAAAGATGCATGGATGAGAAATTCCACTACTTTATCAATGTATTAGATTTTAAGAACTCAGTCCTATTTAATCCAGCCTAGGATACAGGATAAAAGAAAAATGACAGAATTTTAGTTTTACTTTCTACGTGCCAACATTCTAATTGGCATATTAATTGTTTCTGTCTGTGGTTAAATCAGAGAAAAACTTGAATTTTGAATATATACGATCAAAACTAAATATTCAGGAAATCAGTCCTGAATGTTCATTGGAAGGACTGATGCTGAAGCTGAAACTCCAATACTTTGGCCACCTGATGCAAAGAACTGACTCACTGGAAAAGACCCTGATGCTGGGAAAGATTGAAGGTGGGAGGAGAAGGGGATGACAGAGGATGAGATGGTTGGATGGCATCACTGACTCTATGGACATAAGTTGAGTAGGCTCTGGGAGTTGGTGATGGACAGCGAAGCCTGGTGTGCTGCAGTTCATGGGGTCGCAAAGAGTAGGAAACGACTGAGCAACTGAACTGAACTGAAATATTCACTTAATGTGGTCTTATCTGTTTATGATCTCAAAAGGTTTTTATCTCCCAAAATAAAAGTTTTAAGATAAATTCAAGATTCCTTTGAATGAGAAAAAAATATATACCTTCTAAAACAGTGAGCTTACAGAACAATGTAGTGGATTGCTAGGCATACTCTGTGTAACAGAAAAGTACGTCCACCAAGAAGGAAACCTGAAACATGACCATAAACTTTTATGAAAAATTATAACAAAGACTTTACTTCATTTACTTTTAGTGATTTCATAAATACCAGACGAGAAACTGGACGGTTTGTGAGGAAACAGAAAAATTTTTTCAATAGAGTAAACTCAGAAATTCCCTTTTGGCTTTGTTTTCCGATCCTCCTTCACTGTGTTGTGGAGAGAGTGAGTTCTTCCAGGTTTTTGGCTAGCGGGGTGGTCTCCAGATCAACTGGGCTCTCCAGGTAGGTGGTTCCTGCACAGCGCTTTCCGGTCACTGGATCTATGACTTGGCCAACTTTGAAAACGATCTCAGCCAGTTCATGCTTCACATGCTTTGTTCTTGGGACAGGGAGCGCTTTGAGAAGCACAATATCCCCAACGGTGCACTGCTGGAGAGCATCGTGGGCAAAGTAGGTTTTTCGCTTATTAAAATACTGTTGAGAGAAGGAGGAAACACATCAGTAGTTCCTAGTCATGACCTGGCAAGGTAGTAGACAGTCTGAAAAAGGAATGTCCAGAAAACAAGCTGGGACTTGGGGAAAAGAAATAGGTAATATACTTATGGAACCCACCTTCCAAATCCACCCTGATGCTGGGAAAGATTGAAGGCAAAAGGAGAAGAGGGCGGCTGATGAAGAGATGGTTAGACGGAAATGGCATCACCGACTCAATGGACATGAATTTGAACAAATTCCGAGAGATAGTGGAGGACAGGGAAGACTGGTGGGCTGCAGTCCATGGGATCACAAAGAGTCGGACATGACTTAGCGAATGAGCAACAATATATTTATGGAGGCTTCCAAAGCAAAAATTAGCCGCTTAGTTTCTGGAAAACAACAATGACTTTTCCAGACCTGATCTCGTCCCAGAGTTCTCCAGTCCACTGCCTGCGGTATCCTTGCTCTAAATTATCGTCCTTTTCTACACTATTTAAACTTCCTGGGACTTCCCTGGTGATCCAGTGATTAAGAATCCACCTTCCAATGGAGGGGATGGGGGTTCATGCCCTGGTCAGAGAACTAGGATTCCACATAGTTGCCTCAGGGCAATATGCCTGAGCACCACAACTACTGAGCTCCAGTGTTGCAACAAGAGAAGCTGGAGAGCCTCAACAAAGACCCAGAATAAAAATAAATAAACAAACCCTTCCAGGTAGAGTCTTCTCTCCAGCCAAAAAACACCCGAAGTTATCAAGAGAACAAAATGTTATAATGTATGTAAAGCACTTAGCTCCATGCCTCGGTCAAAGTATTACAAACAAGCCACAGATGAGAACCAGAATCATCTCTTCCTCCAGACAACCCCGCCACAGCAGGTCGTTCCATTTAACAGATAAGAAAAACAAGCTCAGGGAAGTTAAGTAAGGTGCATAGCTAGCAAACAATAGCCAGGGGACTTCCCTGGTGGTCTGGTGGTTAAGAATACGCCTTCCAACGCAGAGGGCATGGGTTTGATTCCTGGTTGGGGAAACTAAGATCCCATATTCCATGGGGCAACTAAGCCCACATGCCCAACTCCAGAGCCGACCTGGTCTGGAGCCCGAGTGCTGCAACTAGAGAGAAGCCCACATAATGCAACTATTAGTAAGACTCGATGTAGCCAAAAATAAATAAATAAACATTAAAAAATAACAAAAACAGCCAGTACACAAACTAAGGTCTTCTAAGACCAATGACCATGCTGTCACTCTTCAGCTTGCTTCTGTGGTTTTATTTTTGTTTTTGCTTTGGGATCAAGCCATTTTATGGAGCAGCTTCGAGGCAGTCAAAGGGCTGGGAGGATAATGAGATTGGCTGTTCTTCTCCTGGCTAGGATCTATCCAGCTTCACAAGACCCTGAAAGGGCCCCTGTATTTTCGATCCTAGATAACAAACAGCACTTGTGCCTACCAGGGTGCCTAACCTTGCAAGCAGAAACATCCCCGGCACTTGCCCCTCCCTCCCTAACACATCTACGTAATTAAGGACTCTGTACCTTCCTGCCCGAAACCTACCTTTTCCACTCCTCTGCTCCAAGGACTGTTTGGTCTCTTTACCATTTCCATCCTACACATTTGCAATAGCCTCCTCACCTATTTCCTTACCTCCCATCTCCTTTTCTCATAGGCTGAAATCAAAACTACGACACAGGAGACTCTTCCCACTCCGACTCCAATCATTCTCGCGTTCATTCAAAGACAAGGCCTACTTAGTGCCAAGCTCTGAGCTCAACCTCGCCAAAGCACTCGCTGCTCCAGTACAGTGTCATGCCTTTTCATGTGTAAGAAATTAATAAACAGAAACTTCAATTACACAGAGTTAAGGGACTTCCCCGGTGATCTTGAAGTTAAGAATCCACCTGCCAGGGCAGGGGAGATGGGCTCAATCCCTGGTTGGGGAACTAAGATTTCACATGCCTCAGGGCAACTAAGCCGGTGCATCACAACTTAATGAGCCCATGGACAGCAATGAAGACCCAGCACGGTCAAAAATAAATAGATTACTAAAACACAAAAACAAAAAACTCAGAATTGGGAGACCAGAAGGGGAAGCTCTCATACCCTGTCATGACAGCAGAGCTCAACAGGAAGAAAGATCTCCTTCTCTTCTTTCCCAGCAACAATTCAGCCAACAAAACGCCACAGACTCTTTGTTTAGCATCCCCTCCCAACTTTCTGTCCCCTCTGTAAAAGCACGCTCCTCTCTTGTCACCTCCGCTTTTGTGGGAGACTGGCATGTCGCTCATCATGGTTGCAGACCCCGATCTGCGATCCCAAGTAAACCTGTTTTTGCTGTATAAATAACTGGCAGTGTATTTGTTTTAGGTGAACACATGGCTAAAGAACTTTCACAAACTATTCACCATGGCTGGAATGACTTCCCTCACTCCTGCCCCCAACCTGGTCTTCTGGATAAAATCTTTTTTTTGGCTGCACTGCATGGCATGTAGGGTCTTCATTCCTAATTGAACCCCTATTGGAAGGTGGAGTCTTGACACTGGACCGCCAAAGAAGTTCCTGGATAAAGTCCTTTTGGAGATTCATCTTGATCTTATATAATCAAGAATGCTCTTGGGACTTCCCCGGTGGTCTAGTGGTGAGGACTTTGTGCTTCCAATGCAGAGGGCATGTGTTCAGTCCCTAGTTGGGGAATGAAGACCCCACATGTGGCCTGGAATGGCCGGGAAAAAAAAAAAAAAGCTTTCCTTTAACAACCAGGGAAGGAAGAATGAGTCTTACCTTCTGCAGTACTCTACACATAGAATGTCTATAGGAGTGTCATCAGATTGAATTGAAATGAACTCTGTGCAGTCTCTAAAATGTGAGGTGAACCAGGAATCATGCACTGTGTTACACCCACCGACCAGCCCAACGCCTGATGGGCAGCACTGGCTCAGCCCATCTTCCCTGACAGTGTGTTTCTGCTCAGAACCCTGAACATGTTGGTGATTCATCAATGCCATCTACAAACAGCGATGTTCCTTACCTTTAATAAATAGGGATCCAGAACAAGTCTGGTCACTCTCACTTTAGCAGTTTTCTGCATTGCTGTCCCAATTACCTTACCCACGATCCATTTGGCATGGACGGATGAACGAACTACGGACATGATGTGGCTTTGGTCACCTGAAAATAAATTCCAAAGTTTAGCCTGACGATTGTGACTCACCAAAAGAATTTTGTCTCTAGAACCGCCCAAGTGCAGAAACAGCTTTACTGGCCTTCTGGAATCACCACTTTATAGAGGTGCTTACACGGTTCACTACTGTAATTTTAACCTCAAGCCTCAGTTTTCCCCTCCACCAAATGGGAATAACAACTGGGCTTACTCACAGAAGTGCTTTGAGGACTTAACCCGTAAGGCGCTCAACAGCGCAAATAAACGCTGACCTTTCCTTGCGTCCCTATTTCTTTCCATCCTCCTGGGCTGCCTCTCCCTAAAGGCTCAGAGCCCGGCTACTTGGGGCGTGCGAGGCTGAGGCGAGGCGGCCCGGGAGTCCACCACACCGGAGACCTTGACTTGGCATTCCTTTCGAGATCAATTAATACTGAGTTCATGTCGCCCAGCCTGGGGAAGGTTTGGGGTGATTGCTCCCTTCGCCCCTGAAACCCGAGGTCACGTAACTCGACTCGCCTCGCCTTGAGGGCTCCCACGCTGCGGCGCTTCGGGACTCGCAAACAACGCACCTCAGAACTCCACAGTTTCGGCGTACGCCCGGCAGAGGGCCGACCGGAGCGTGATGGCGTCACGTCGTACGCAGGTCGCTCCGCCCCAGGCCGCCCGCTCACTGGCTCCGAGTCCTCTCAGTCGTGGGCGGGGTTAGAGACAGGGCTCCACCCACTCCCCCTTAATTGCAGACGCGGGCTGTGGCTCTGCTGAAGAGTTTGATCTCTGCTTTCTGCACCCGTACCTAGTCCAATGCGTCGGGAAGTTGGCCTTTACCTATTCCACTTAGTTTCTCTCTGCTTTTGTTGAGCTCCCAGACATTCGACAAGGCCTTCCAAATAAAAGGAGCTTCATTCATCAAACACTGAAACATTGGAGGCTGCCAAACGCTGAGACTGAAATGCTTAAGCATTTCCACCCCCAGCAGTTGCATTTAAGATAAACTTCTGTAGATCTTTATGTCTGGTATGACTTTAGGTGTTAATTCTCAATACTGTGAGATGGAGAGAAGTCTGGGTACATATATATATATGTGCCAGTTAGGAAGATCTTAGATGGGCCATGAGCAGGCTGCTGCTGATGCCTTAGACAGAACAAAGTCTGGGAATATACGAGGCTCTTGTTAGGAAATTGCTAGATTAGAGGAGACCTAATGGCTAGATCATGGAAAAATCAAGAGAGTTCCAGAAAAACATCTATTTCTGCTTTATTGACTATGCCAAAGCCTTAGACTGTGTGGATCACAATAAACTGTGGAACATTCTGAAAGAGATGGGAATACCGGACCACCTGACCTGCCTCTTGAGAAACTTATATGCAGGTCAGGAAGCAACAGTTAGAACTGGACATGGAACAACAGACTGGTTCCAAATAGGAAAAGGAGTACGTCAAGGCTGTATATTGTCACTCTGCTTATTTGACTTCTATGCAGAGTACATCATGAGAAACGCTGGGCTGGAAGAAGCACAAGCTGGAATCAAGATTGTTGGGAGAAATATCAATAACCTCAGATATGCAGATGACACCACCCTTATGGCAGAAAGTGAAGAGGAACTCAAAAGCCTCTTGATGAAAGTGAAAG
>NW_024070186.1:184482721-184551080 GCF_014754425.2 Oryx dammah | reverse complement strand
TGTTGTTCCATGTCCAGTTCTAACTGTTGCTTCCTGACCTGCATATAGGTTTCTCAAGAGGCAGGTCAGGTGGTCTGGTATTCCCATTTCTTTCAGAATGTTCCACAGTTTATTGTGATCCACACAGTCAAAGGCTTTGGCATAGTCAATAAAGCATAAACAGATGTTTTCTGCAACTCTCTTGCTTTTTCTATGATCCAGCAGATGTTGGCAATTTGGTCTCTGGCTCCTCTGCCTTTTCTAAATCCAGCTTGAACATCTGGAAGTTCACAGTTCACGTATTGCTGAGGCCTGGCTTGGAGAATTTTGAGCATTACTTTACTAGCGTGTGAGATGAGTGCAATTGTGCGGTAGTTTGAGCATTCTTTGGCATTGTCTTTCTTTGGGATTGGAATGAAAACTGACCTTTTCCAGTCCTGTGGCCACTCCTGAGTTTTCCAAATTTGCTGGCATATTGAGTGCAGCACTTTCACAGCATCATCTTTCAGGATTTCAAATAGCTCAACTGGAATTTCATCATCTCCACTAGCTTTGTTAGTAGTGATGCTTTCTAAGACCCACTTGACTTCACATTCCAGGATGTCTGGCTCTAGGTGAGTGATCACACCATCGTTATCATCTTGGTTGTGAAGATCTTTTTTGTACAGTTCTTCTGTGTATTCTTGCCACCTCTTAATATCTTCCACTTCTGTTAGGTCCATACAATTTCTGTCCTTTATTGAGCCCATCTTTGCATGAAATGTTCCCTTTGTATCTCTAATTTTCTTGAAGGGACTTTGGCCCATATTCTATATCAAAAAGGCTGGAATGTTAGGGTTCACAAGGGGTTCATAGCGTATAGTTAAAATATGGCCCATTGTGGTGACCTGACAAACAAGGGATGAAGTCACAGTGGCCACATTGCCCTGGTGGGCATCCTGTTTTCCCCTGCTGGTGCCAGTTTCTCAAGATTACGTGACCACCTGACCGTGAGACCCCTTTGACTACATGACCATCCGACCGACCATGAGATCCCTTCACTACATGACCACAAGGCCCCAGCTGTGGGCTAAAGATAAACTGAGGCCCCCTCCCTGTGGGGCACAATTTCCCATTGATAGGGTATAAGAAAGGTTGGCTGTAAAGGGAGGGCACTGGTTTCTCTCTAAAGCCAGTCACTTTCTTTCTTTCTTCCTATAATAAGTCTTTCTCTGCCTGAATGCCCGGCTCACTCTCTTTTTCTCTGCTTCCCTTACAGCATCCTCAGTGGGTCTGCCAATCAACATGCTCTGTCTTCATTTAGCACAAGGCCCAAGCTGGACCAATCAGATTACCTTCCAGGAATATGAATCTTGAGGGCTCTGATGGGAGAATGGGAGGTGACTGGGGATAACGTATCCTGGTGGAAGTGTTCTGAAGAGTCAATTCTGCTGCTTGCACCAACAGAAAATTAACCTATAAAGAAGTTGGCACTCGGAAAACAACATGCTATCATTCATGGGGTAAGACACAAATTAAATGCTTTTTCAAAGACTAAAAGGTACCCATATTTGATAAACTTCTCAGCCATCAGCCCCCAACCCAGCATTCATTCTCATATTCAATCTTCCTCTCTCTTCCCTCTGCTCTCCCCCAACCCATTCTTCTCATCTATTTCTCCTCATGGTCACTGTTATGTTTGTATCCTTCCACGATTCTTATTTTGGATCCCGACCCCCATGGTGAAGATATTAGGAGAGGGGCTTTGAGGAAGTGATTAGGTTTTGCCCTCATGAACGGGATTCAATCTCTTTTATAAAAGGACTCCAAGAAAACTTCCTTCTACTGTGAGGGCACCAGGGAATG
Organism: Oryx dammah; assembly: GCF_014754425.2. Lineage (NCBI taxonomy): Eukaryota > Metazoa > Chordata > Mammalia > Artiodactyla > Bovidae > Oryx > Oryx dammah. Next base: position 184,549,256 of record NW_024070186.1, on the reverse strand, counting down.
GATCCCTACTAACACAGATTTTTTGGCACCTTGATCTTGGATTTCCCAGCCTCCAGAACTGTATGCAATTAATTTCTGCTTTTGTAAATCACTCAGTCTATGGTCCCAGGTGGCACTGCTGCTGCTGCTGCTAAGTCGCTTCAGTCGTGTCCGACTCTGTGCGACCCCATAGACGGCAGCCCACCAGGCTCCCCGGTCCCTGGGATTCTCCAGGCAAGAACACTGGAGTGGGTTGCCATTTCCTTCTCCAATGCATGAAAGTGAAAAGTGAAAGTGAAGTCGCTCAGTGGTAGACACGGTTTGATCCCTGGGTCAGGAAGATCCCTTGGAGAAGGGCATGGCAACCCACTCCAGTAGTCTTGCCTGAAGAATCCCATGGACAGAGGAGCCTGGTAGGCTACAGTCCATGGGGCCACAAGGAGTCGGACACTTAGCAGTCTATGCTATTTTGTATATGTTGTTGATGTTGTTTAGTTGCTAAGTTGTGTCCAGCTCTTTGCGACCCCATGGACTGTAGACTACCAGGCTCCACTGTCCGTGGGATTTCCCAGGCAAGAATACTGGAGTGGTTTGCCATTTCCTTCTCCAGGGGATCTTCCCAGATCAGGGATCAAACCCATGTCTCCCGTGTTGGTAGGCAGATTCTTTACCACTGAACCACCAGGGAAGCCTCATTTTGTATATAGAAAGCGATGGAATTTGTATTTACATATACACACACATACATCTATAATGTAAATATATATAGTATTTTGTGTGTATATATATATATATATATATATGATATTTCTTTTTCCATTCATTAGATACTACTAAGGTTGTTTCCCTTTTAAAAATTTTTTATGATTTAAAAAAATATTATTTAGCATTGCTGGGTCTTAGCTGTGGTATGTGAACTCTTTAGTTGTGGCATATGGGATCTAGTTCCCTGACCAGGGATGGAACCTGGGTTCCCTGCATTGGGAGCTCAGAGTCTTAACCACTGAACTGTCAGGAAAGTCTGACATTTTTATAACTAGTTTTGGTATAATTATTTTTTATATTCTGGGTACCTCTTACCTGTTTCTTAATGTGTTTAAGGCACTTAATAACATTTGAAATTTTAGGTCTGTGACTTTAATGAAATGTTTAGATAAATCTGATCAGTGTTTACAAGAGTAAAGATATCTCATTTTAGAAATTCTTAAGTATTTATTATTTGCACATCTATGAATAATTAGAGGAATGTTGGCTACTTAAGGAATGTTGTTTGATTTCTTAAATTAATAAATTGAAAATTAATCAAAATCCAAATGAGTATTTTTCTCCCAGCCCTTAAGCCCTTTGGACATAAGAGAATCTATCAACACGATAATCTTTTTTACTCTGAGATTCTGAGAAAGAGAGTCATACAAATTTTGATATTGAGCAGCAATTCATTTTATTAAATTTAATACATTTATCAAATGTTTTCAGAGTGCTATAAAACACTGTTCCAGGCACTGTTTTTATCCACTGGATTAGGAGTAAGACGATCCATGTTCTAGTGACATTCCAGTCTGAGAAACTCTGAAAAATTATCACTTATTATCATGTCTAAGCTTCAGTATCTCTTTTCATATAAGAAAGGCAACATCACCTGGTTGGAGGAACCAAATGAATTAACATATGTAAAAGGGTAATATCTTGCCCTCCTAGACAGAAATAAGTCATAACGTTAGGTTTCTGAGTGAGTAAACCACTCCTATAACTCCCTAGAATTTTGATGTAATAAATACATTTAGGATTCACTTAAATTAGAACATGTTGAAGATAACAAAGGACGAGAATGAATTCACACCAGAATGACATAGTTTACTGTACGGTTAACATAAGCATAATCATTTATGACCCTAAGGATAGATAAGAGATTCTAATTTTATGAAGAATTGGTGAAAATCCATGGCCGACTGGTCTCCTTCAGTTCAGACTCCTCTTTTCTGAAATTGTCCAAATTCTGCTTATCTTCTTCTGAAAATCCTGTACTGCTGTACTTTCCCTGTGTGAGATACACTGCCTTCTTTTGAAGCCTTTAGCACTCTTTGTCGATTATTCAGGTTTTTTTTTCTTGGTTGCATACTTTGATCAAAGGCTTCACCAACTGTAATTAATCATTACTTCTTTTAACCTATACCTCTGCTGTCTGAGACTTCATCTTGCCTCACTGTCTCTTCCTGAAACCTGAGAGCTCTATACTCTGCCTGTTTAGGGCAAATAAATCTTACATGTTACTCCCTTTGGTGAAGAGACACTTTCAGAACTTATCTGTCTTAAAAATTGATCTCCATTATACAGGTATTTAAACATGATATTACTGGAAAGCCTCCCTCACTCCAGTATCTCAGGGTTTTATTAACTATTTCATTCACTGATGTGTGGGACAAAAATGTACTTGAAAAGTTTAACTTCCACAATGAAATGATTTCATTACTTTCTTGGTTTTTAGTGTTTTAATTTTTTTAAAAAAATTTACATCATTCCAGCTTTGACTTAAGGCCTATGATATCTAGTCTCTCACAGGAATAAAGAAATGGGGAAGTCTTTAGCTAGGAGATATGTCAGAAGAAAGGTGAGAAAGCAAGGGGACTGGGGAAGGAAAAAAAAGAAAAAAAAAAAAAAAAAAAGCAAGGGGACTGGGTTCCAACTTGGTCTCATGGCTTCTTCAGCCAAGACTGAGAAGACCAAGAGAAAAACAAAAAGCCCAGAAACAAGCAGCTCCCTAGATGTAGCTATTCATGGTTTATGACGGTTTATATTTACAATGCTTTGTAACATCAAACTGCGATTTCTGTCAAACAAGGCAGTGATCATAAAATTTAACCACCTTAAATTCCTTTTGCAAAATGGTGGTACATAAATATACTTTAATAAATAAAGTGAATTATTAAACAAACTAGTAACACTTACTTGCGTGTGTGCTCAATCATCTCCGACTCTTTGCAACCCTATGAACTGTAGCCCACCAGGCTCCTCTCTCCATGGAATTCTCCAGGCAAGAATACTGCAGTGGGTTCCCTTCTCCAGGGGATCTTCCCAACCCAGGGATCGAACCCACAGCTCCTGCATTGGCATGTGGATTCTTTTCCACTGAGCCACCTGGAAGGCCCTATGCTTCCTTAGTTGTTTATATAAACCAATAAGGCTCTTTCCTGGTTCTTTGCCTCAGCGTGGCACCACCACTTACCCTCTGGTCCAGCCCCTACTTCTGACTTCCACAGTGATGCAGACAGGTGAAAGGATTCTTATAAAGTCCCTGTCAGTATAAAATAAAACCTCCTCTCTATTTAAACCTGCAAATGTAACAGAAATAACAATTTTGATTCAAAAATATACATTTACCATAGGGAAATTTAAAACTACAATAACAGGATAGAAAAGTAGATTTCTCTGAATCACTTTTCAAAGTTCACCAATATGACCCTCAGTCTCCTCTAAGACTCATCTTAGAGATCCCAGAACCTGTTTGATGAAAATAATGGAAGGATTCCTAAAAAACAATATTATTATTGCCATATCCTACCACATGGCTTCTCAAATGATGGTACAGAAGACTTACATGGTACACCAATGAATATTTTCAACTTCAAAATTATATATTTATTTTGATGGAAATTAGAATATAATTTAGCATATAAAACTCACAATCTCCATAAATAACATTTCCTAGGACAAGGCTAAAAACCCTGAGTCCTATTAAAAATATTAAGTAAACATTAAATATGATAAAATTGGTAAAGGAAACAAATGACTTTAAGTTTGAGAAATATTGCTCTTTTCTATTTATTTCAAATTTATGTGACTGGTTATACTACACAATAGCCTCAATTAATTAATGTTTATATAATTTAAAAACTGTATGCTATAAAAATCACAAGGGAATAATGATAGGTCATTGCCTACAGGATATCTGGTCATTAAAAAAGGTTTGGAACATGACTCCTAATATAATCTTGTTTATAAAATATTTTCATTATGTATAACTTCTCTTGGGAATATAATATGCTAAATTTAAGGTCTAAATTTATTTGCCTTCTATGCATTAAAAGTTTATTTATAAGCTTTCTCCCCACTATGAATAATCTGATATTGAACAGGATGGAAAGGTCTAACCCCAATTTTCCTATATTTATATATTCGTATGATTCCCTTACCACCCCCACCACCTCCATCGGGACAAAGCTAAAAATTCTGAGTTATGTGCTGTGGAGTAAGGGAAGGACTGTGGCTTAAGGTTTTCTCACATTTATTATATTCACACAATTTCTCCCGAGTATGGATTTTCCTATGTTGATTAAGATGTGCACTCTGGCTGAAGGCTTTTTCACATTCATTACATTTATAAGGTTTCTCTCCTGTGTGAGTTCTTTCATGCTGATTAAGATGTGTCCTCTGGCTGAAGGCTTTCCCACAAAAACTACATTCATAAGGTTTTTCTCCAGTGTGAAGTCTATGATGTTCAGTAAGGGATGTGATCCGGCTAAAGGCTTTACCACACTGATTACATTTATAGGGCTTCTCTCCAGTATGAATTCTCAGATGCTGAGTAAAGGATGAATGTTGACGGAAGGCTTTCCCACATTCATTGCATATAAAAGGTTTTTCTCCCGTGTGAATTCTCTGATGTTGAATAAGGTGTATTCTCTGGCTGAATCTTTTCCCACATTCATCACACTTATAGGGTTTCTCTCCTGTGAGGACCATCTGAGGTTGAGCAAGAGATGAGTTCTGGCTGAAGGCCTTCCTGCATTCACTGTGTTTCCCTTCAGTATGAATATGACCAGTAAGAAGAAGATGTTGATTGAAGATTTTTCCACACTCGTTATATTCATAAGGATTTTCTCTTATGTAGTTTCCCTGATAGTAAATCAGGTCTGAATTACGTTTGATGTTATTTCCTTGTGTGTCAGAATTAAGGGGTATTTTCATTGAAGGAATTCTCTGTTGCATAAGAAGGTTTGAGTTTATATTATAGTTTTCCCCAAATCTACTACATTCAAGGCCTCTCTCCTGTGTGATCTTTTTGTGGGTAAAAGATACCTGTCCTAAGTATCTCTGCTGGTTTTCTTGGTTGAATTCTAACTGGTAATCAAAATCCCAGAGTCCACCTAAGATGGAGTACCAGAAACTGTCTCCTGTTAGTCTCTCCATTATCATGTCATGGGTTTGATTTTCATCAGAAATATTATGGTTTGATTTTTTAATTTCTGGTCTATTCTCCCCATCTAAAAGAAATTCAGAACATATAAACACTTCAGTATTCTCTGTCTGAAAAAGAAACTGTTGCATAGTATATAACCAAATGAAACTGACAGTAGTGCAGACAATGAAAATGTGGCATTGAAAGTTTTGAAATAAAGCCATCTAACAAAGGGGAAGACTATAAGAGGATGACAAAAAGCAGTGAGCAAGGGAGAAATTTTAAAGTATGAGTGGTAATCATAAAAAGAAGAGATCCATCAGGAATATACATAATTGGGAGAAAACGGAAAGGAGAATAAGAAATATCATAAGAAAGTCTGTGCTCAGAGGTGAGAGACAGAAAAGACTGTGCTTAGAGAATACAGGGCCAAGTCCAGGACCATCTCAATCTCACCTGTGGATTATTCTATTATAGTGCCCACTATCTGTTTATTTCAAAAGTATTTCTTCCTATTTTAAACTTTTGTTTAAAATGATAAAACTATTACTAAATTTTCAGCTGTGCTGGGTCTTCATTGCTGCATGTGGGCTTTTTCTAGCTGTGGCAAGTATTGTAGTAGTTGCTGAGCTGTGTTCAACTCCTTTCAACCCCACGAACTGTAGTTCATGCAGCAAGTGGAGGTTACCCGAATTTCCTTGTCTCTAATCCCACTCCCATTTTTTTAGAACCTTGCCCCACCTTTTCTATTTTCTACTTACACTCTCCCTGACCCCTTCCATTCAGCACTTTAAACAAGCTGGAATCATTCCTTCTTAGAATGATCCTGTTTTGACACTACCTTCTAGTCTAGCTACCTGATTCATCTGGTAAATAATCTTCCTGCAATGTGGGAGACCTGGGTTCAATCCCTGGGTTGGGAAGATCCCCTGGAGAAGGGAATGGTTACCCACTCCAGTATTCAGGCTTGGCAAATTTCATGGACTGTATAGTCCATGGGGTCACAAAGAGTTGGATACAACTGAGCCACTTTCACTTTCACTTCTTTCTAGTCTAGCAGTCACCCTCTTTGTTTGCTTCACCCTCTCATTTGAGCTTCTTGTAAGAAGTACCATATATGTACTAGCTATACTGTTTTTTAGTTTTTGGCTGTACCAGCAGCATGTGGGACCTTAGTTCCCTGACCAGGCATCAAACCCACACCCCCTGGTCTGGAAGTGTGGAATCTTAACCACTGGACTGTTAGGGAAGTCCAACTACTAACTTTACTTTTTTTTTAACCTCCTGTTTACTCAGCAATGTATAAACTGACTGTTTTGCTAATTACTCCCCTGTCACTTCTCTCATTAATATCATTCCTAACCTTTTCATTGCTAGATCCATCAGACATTTTCCATGTCTCACCTTAGCTAGGAGGAGAATTTCTAGATATTAAATAGACATCAGCTAATGTCGAAGACAATGAGACAAGCAATACCCTAAAGGGCACATCAGAATGAGGTTGCACAAGCCAGATCATTCTACCTCAGTTCCTCCATCAAGAGAAACATTTTACCACATCCTTGTAAGAGAAACAATTGATTGTGTCTCACAGGAAAATGCAAAAATGCAAGCAGTCTCCTTGGAGGACCCTGCTAAGCTGCCTGCCCTGACAAGGAGGATACAAAGAAACCACTTATTCAACCTCATCTGTGGACCAAAAGCCTTGACACCCAGGTACAGCTGATAATGAAGTCTAGAAATTTCTTTTCTACTCTGGCCTTGTTGCACAGCTTGCAGGATCTTAAATTCTAAACCAGGGACTGAACCTGGGCCCTGTCAGTGAAAGCACCGAGTCCTAACCACTGAACTGCCAGGGAATTACCTGGAAATTTTCTTGAGTGTAGTAATTATTTTCTCGAGTTGGGAGTCTCTGGGCAGGGACATAATGGGAGACAGTATGGCTCCTTCACATGGCAGCATATGTACCTGTGGGAAAGAACAGCTCAGGTTTCTGTGTGGGCACCTACACTGGCAATTTGCCTGAAAAGGGAGTTTTTCATTTTCCTTCTTTAGTTTCCTATTTTCCAGGTTCCAGGATAGGAAGCTTTGTGAAAATAATGTTACTCATCATTGTCAGGAAAAGTGCTTAGGGGTTCTTGACAAACTGTTTTAATTATCAGCCTCTAAACAGGGTTTAGAGCACTGGGGTACAGCACCTGTCAGGCTAAAAATTTAGGTCCAGTGAGGCTGAAAAAAGAATAAGTTTTCCTACCTAAGATAACCGAGAGCGCTATAAGCAAGAAAGACAACCAAATCAGAGTCAGCTTCAGAAAGCTCAAGTTTGAATGACGGAAAACCAAGCCCAAATGATGAAACAAGGTGTCTGAGCAAGGAATCAAGATGGGGTACATTAACCTGGCTTAATGACTCGGTATCTGGCACATACCCATCAGTCCACTTTTTCCTAATATAACCAGGCGGTATGCCCACAAAAAGGAGCTAAGATTTAGGAGTTTTGGGTTTTTTTTTTTGGTCAAGAAGTCTCACTTAGTAGGATGTTTTAAAGGAGTAGAGAGTCAATAGGTCCAAGGTTTGAAATACTTGATTAAAATGACAGTATGACATTCATAAACAAAAATACAATCTAAACTCTGAGAAGAGAATGTACATGAACTACTGAGGCTAGAAATGTAGAAATGGAAAAATGACATAGAGAAGCTACTTAAAAGCACAGTACTGAAGAATGAACACCAAGTCCAGAAGAAATATGTGCCTTCAGAAGAATAAAGAGTGAGAGAAGGTATTTAAAAGAGCAGGTAGGATAGATATGATAGATTCATGGTGATGTAGGGCAGAAACAAACACAATGTTGTAAAGCAATTACCCTTGCTTTATTAAATTACCCTTGCTTTATTAAAGCAATTACCCTTGCTTTACCCTTGCTAATTTATTAAAAATAAATAAATTTTAAAAAAGAACAGGATGGGAGACAAGAGAGAGGCTACAAGAGGCAAGAATGGTGTGAAAGCCAAGGTGCGAGACAATTCTCAAGTCAAGTCAACAAAGTCAAATGCAACATGATCATACAACATGATAATGGTGGTTTGTTTTAGCCACTGGATTTGACTGGAAGGAAGTTAGTGGTAATCTCCAAGAAAAAAATTTTAGTAACATAGGTATGACAGGGATCCTATCACAAAGGTGAGCAAGAGCCTGAGAACGAAGGCTACGGATTTTAGACAACTTTAACATGTTTGATAATAAAAAGAAAAAAAATAATGAAAAATAGGTTAAAATGGTAGAGGGTTTTGGGTATGGAAAAGAAAAAGATTTAAAGAATCCTGAAAGGATGTATAAACAAAAAAATAGTAAGAAAGTGCTTTGTGGAGATTTGTAATATCAAGGTATTTATGAACAAACTAAAACTTTCAAAACAATTTTTGCGTTGTGCAAATTTTTTAAACAGTAAGTATATATATTTTGTCTGTTTGATCAGAAAAAAATAGTCATTTCTACTTTGGAAAAATGTCAAATATGAACTGAAATTTTTAAAAGGCCTCTGCTGCAGCTGCTGTTTAGTCGCTAAGTCGTGTCCAACTCTTTCGGACCCCATGGACTGTAGCCCGCCAGGCTCCCCTGTCCATGAGATTTCCCAGGCAAGAATACTGGAGTGGGTTTCCATTTCCTTCTCCAGGGGATCATCCTAACCCAGGACCAAACCCATTAAAAATGCCTTGATATCCTTTAAATGCCAGAGGGAGATGTTCAGAGCACACTCCATTAAGTATTTCAAAAGTGACTATTTTCTTTCACTGAGTCACAAATACTCAAATGTTCTCTTCTCACCTGGATGAGTGTCTGGTGGGCTGACTCTTCCCATCATCCACTGTTCCTCCTGCTCCAACTGAGTGATCACCTCTGGCTTATACAGTTGATGCCCTGTTCAAGAGGAAAATGTGTATCTTAGAATTTTACACAGGGAACAAAAATCTCAGAACTCATTTTCAAACTTTTTTATCTTTAGGGTCTTTGGATTTGGAAAGGGGAGGCTTCTGAGGCAGCAAAATAAAGCTACCCATCTCAAAGTCAACACATTTCACCAGAGGAGAAAGCAGGAAACAGAGGTCTCTTGTCTCCAACTGATTGGCTTTCTTCCATCCTGGCCTCATGCTTTCTAACTGTGGTGCTGAAGAAGACTCTTGAGAATCTCTTGGACTGCAAGGAGATCAAACCAGTCAATCCTAAAGGAAATCAACCCAGAATATTCACTGGAAGGACTGCTACTGCTGAAGTGCAAGCTCCAATACTATAGGCACTTGATGAGAAGAGCTGATTCACTGGAAAAGACCCTGATGTTGGGAAAGACTGAAAAGAAAGGGAGAAGGGGGCTCAGAGGATGAGATGGTTAGACAGCATCAACGACTCAATGGACATGAATTTGAGAAAACTCTGGGAGATAGAAAAGGACAGAGGAGCCCGGTGTGCCGAAGTCCATGGGGTCCCAAAGAATCAGACACAACTTACAGAGATGCCCTCCTTACCCAGTGCAACCAGATTCCTATAATTTTCCAGCATCACATCTCGGTAGAGGTTCTTCTGAGCAGGGTACAGCTGGTCCCACTCTTCTCTGGTGAAGTCCACAGCCACGTCCTGGAATGTCAGTGATTCCTGAAACATCCAGTATATCCCTGCTCAGCCAGAAACCTTTTCGTTTTTCCTTTACAGGGGCCCTTAAGGGAAGAGTCAAAGGTGGTACAGTAGACAAAGGATCCCTGATTCCTTCTAGTGGTAAAATAGTGAACTGCTCTCCTTCCCCAGCTGATACAGGGAGGCAGCCTGTCATGTTCTGCTCTGTTGCTCAAATCCTTAAGTGCTATGCCTGGTTCCCTTTAATGAAAAATGGCACGTAGACCCCAAGATCTGGGCACTAGCTGCATCCAGTGCTACTGGAGTACCATTTCTTCTAGGCCCTCTCAGGGGTCATATCTAGGAAAGAGGGGAATATATACAGTGATGTACGTATACACACACAACTCCATATCTAACCATATATTTACTGATATTTATTAAAACCCATAGGTCAAGAGAGTGACTGGTTAAAAAAAAAAAAAAACACCAGGGGTCCATACTGATATCTCTAAATCTAATCCAACATAGCAGGGTTCATTCTATCCTCTCTTCTCATATCTGTAATTCCCTTCTCTGACCCATATCTCTCTGATTTTATAATTCCCTTCAAGAGAATGCCAGAAAAACATCTACTTTTGCTTCATTGACTATGCGGAAGCCTTTGACTCTGTGGATCACAATAAACTGTGGAAAATTTTTCAAGAGATGGGAATACCAGACCACCTTACTTGCCTCCTGAGAAATCTGTAGGCATGTCAAGAAGCAACAGTGAGAACTGGACACGGAACAATGAACTGGTTCCAAATTGGGAAAGGAGTACGTCAAGGCTGTATATGGTCACCCTGTTTATTTAACTTATAAATAAACAGAGCAGAGCAGATCATATGAAATGCCAGGCTGGATGAAGCACAAGCTGGAATCAAGACTGCTGGGAAAAATATCAATAATCTCAGATATGCAGATGACACCACCCTAATGGCAGAAAGCGAACAGGAACTAAAGAGCCTCTTGATGAAAGTGAAAGAAGAGAGTGAAAAAGCTGGCTTAAAACTTAACATTTAAAAAACTAAGATCATGGCATCCAGTCCCATCACTTCATGGCAAATAGATGGGGAAATAATGGAAAGAGTGAGAGACTTTATTTTCTTGGTCTCCAAAATCACTGCAGATGGTGACTGCAGCCATGAAATTAAAAGATGCTTGCTCCTTGGAAGAAAAGCTATGAAAAGACACATTACTTTGCTGACAAAGGCCCATCTAGTCAAACTGAAAAATGAAAGTCACTCAGTCGTGTCCAACTCTTTGCAGCCCCATGAACTATACAGTCCATGGAATTCTCCAGACAAGAATACTGGAGTGAGTGGCCATTCCCTTCAGCGGATCTTCTCAACGCAGGAGTCGAACTGGGGTTTCCTGCACTGCAGGCAGATTCTTTACCAACTGAGCGATCAGGGAAGCCCCCATCTAGCCAAAGCTATGGTTTTTCCAGTAGTCATGAATGGATGTGAGAGTTGGACCATAAAGAAAGCTGAGCACTGAAGAACTGATGCTTTTGAACTATGGTGTTGGAGAAGACTCTTGAGAGTCCCTTGGACTGCAAGGAGATCCAACCAGTCCATCCTAAAGGAAATCAGTCCTGAATATTCATTGGAAGGACTGATGCTGAAGCTGAAACTCCAATACTTTGGCTACCTGATGCGAAGTACTGACTCACTGGAAAAGACCCTGATGCTGGGAAAGACTGAAGGCAGGAGGAGAAGGGGATGACAAAGGATGAGATGGTTGGATGGCATCACCGATTTGATGGACAAGAATTTGAGCAACCTCTGGAAGTTGGTGATGGACAGGGAAGTCTGGCGTGCTGCAGTCCATGGGGTCGCAAAGAGTCAGATACAACTGAACTGAGTGACTAAACAATAACAACAAAATTATGGACAATGTGTTTACTTATTTGCTCAATCCTAGATTGTAAAGAAAGTGGTTTTGGTATTGCTAACACATGCTCTGTGGTTAGTTGCTCAGTCGTGTCTCACTCTTTGCAACTCCAAGGACTGTAGCCCACCAGGCTGCTCTGTTCATGGGGATTCTCCAGGCAAGAATACTGGAGTGGGTTGCCTTGCCCTCCTCCAGGGGATCTTCCCAACCCAGAGACTGAACCCAGGTCTCCACCACTGCAGGCAGATTCTTCACAGTCTGAGCCACCAGGGAAGCCCAAGAATACTGGAGTAGTAGCCTATCCCTTCTCCAGGGGATCTTCCCGACCCAAGAATTGAACTGGTGTCTCCTGCATTGCTGGCGGATTCTTCACCAGCTAAGCTACCAGGGAACATGCCTCTGCACAGAACAAGCCTACAAATCAGAGTTCAGTATTGAGAATTGTTTTGCTTTTAGCCTGAGGACATAGAGTACAAGTAATGATTTAGTTTCAAAAGTTAACGCCTTTTCAGTGTGGTTATATCAGTAATTTGAAATACAGTTGGGCTCACTTATTTCTGTTTATTTTCAGTTTTAAGCCCTCCTTGCATACTGCCCACCTCCATTCCCTCTTTTTCACCCCTTTTCCATCTAAGTCTTACAAGTAACCAGTCTCATCAGATGCAAGTTTATCCTTTCAATGTCTCTTTTCCCTCTAACAAGCATTGGATTCATTTATACATTTTTGTTTCCCCTTCTTTCTTGTACAAAGTAGCATATTATGGTAATCTTTTGCCTCTGATTTTTTTCACTGAACACTTTATACTGGAAATCCCTCCACATCAGTTCACAGATTTCTTCCTCCTCCTTTTTTTTTTTTTATAGCTGTGTGGTATTGTGCGACTATCCCACAATTTATGTAACCAGTCTACTAACAGACATTTTAGCTATTTTCTACTCTCTTGTTACTATAAATCATGCTGCAATGAACTATCTTAAAAGTATATTATTTTGCTATTGTATGTAAGTCTGTCTCTAGAATCCATTCCCCATGAGATGTCTGGCAAAAGAGTATATGAATCTGCAATTTTGACACATATTGTCAAGCTGACTTCTGTAGGGGTGGTATCAATTGTGTCATTATCTATTGCTGTATAACAAAACACCTCCAAATTTAGTGGCTCATAACAATAACAATCATTTATTCACAGAATCTGTAACATGGGCAATATTCAGCAGGAGCAGCTCATCTTTGTTCCATTTTTTTTCAGCTGGGAGGCTCAACTTTGGGCTGTAAGATTCACTTTTTAAGAGGCTCGTTCATGTGGCTGGCAAGTTGGTGCTGGCTGAAAGTTGGGAGCTCAGCCAGGTGCCTTTGGTCCTTTCCATACAAGCCTGTCCACAGGCTGCCTGGGCTTCCTCATGGCATGGTAGCTGGATGCCAAATGCAAGAGAACCACCTTTCTTCATCCAGCCTCAAGAGTCACGTGGTTTCAGTTCCACCACAGTCACAAGCCAGATCCAAGGGGAAGGAACACAATCACACCTCTCCTGATAGAGTAGTTAAATCAGTATAAGAGGAGCCTATGGAATGGGAGAAATTGTGCCATTTTCAGGAAATACAACCTGCTACTGTTTACCCTCTGAAGGTAAATATTCACATCCCTTCCTCATGCAAATTTCACTCATCTTCCTCAAGACCCCTACATTTGATGCCGTTATGGCATCAATTTGAAGTCTGGGATCTTATCATCTACACCAGGTCCACAGGCAGATGAGGCTCTTGGAGCATAGTTCCTCAGGTACAGTTCCTTGAAAGCTCTCTATTTTTCTTTCTGTGAGCTGAAAAAATAGGCATTTGGCCCCACCCTTTATCCTTCACAAACTCAAAGTAGTGGGAAACTCATAGAAATAACTGCCACACACCTATTCAAGTAAACAGCAATTCACAGCAATTCTATAATGTAGCTGAGCTGGGCACATGTTGAGAGGTGTGAATGAGAAAGTTTTATTTTAAAACTCAATAATTTCTGGCTCCTTTATATATATATTTTTGATGTTTTAAAAAACTGAAATACTGTTGATGTACAACATTATTTAAGTTACAGGTGTTCAATATAGTGATTCACAAATTTTAAAGGTTATACTCCATTTATAGTTATTATAAAATATTGGCTATATTCCCTGTGTTGTAGAATCTTGTAGCTTATTTTATACATAATAGTTTGTACCTCTTAATCCCCTACTTCTTGTATTGCCCCTCCTCTATTCTCTGTCCCCACTGGCTCTCACTAGTTTGCTCTCTATATCTGCAAGTCAGCTTCTTTTCTGTTTTATTCACTAGTTTGTTGTATTTTTCAGATTTCACATAAAAGTGGTATCATACAGTATTTGTCTTTCTCTGACTTATGTCACTTAGCATAATGCCCTCTAAGTTCATCCATGTTGCTGCAAATAGCAAAATTTCATTCTTTTTTATGACTGAGGAGTAATCTCATTGTATACATACACAACATCCTCATCCATTCATCTCTTCATGGACACTGACGTTGCTTCCATGTCTTGGCAATTGTAAATAATGCCTCTTTGAACACTGGGGTTCATGTATCTTTCTGAATTTGTGTTTTAGTTTTTTTTGGGTATATACCCAGGAGTAGAACTGCTGGGTCATGTGATAGTTCTAGTCTTAGTTTTTTGAGAAACCTCCATACTGTTCACCATTGTGGCTGCACCAATTTACATCGCAACCAACAGTGTATGAGGGTTCTCTTTCCGCTACATCCTCGCCAAAATTTGTTATTTCTGTCCTTTTTGATGGCAGCCATTCTGACAGGTGTGAGGAGACAGCGCACTGTGGTTTTGATTTGCATTTCCCTGATGATTAGCGAGGTTGAGCATATCTTCATGTCTGTTTCCTTTATATGTAACGGTTCTTTATCTAGTTTATCTTTTCCTCTAACATTTTACTTTAACTAGCCAGAGGCTGACAGCTGGCACTTTTAACCTTCTACCTGAAAATCTCCTTAAATATATCACTGAGTCCATTAAGTATAGTTCCTATTTTTCTTGTTACTGAAGGTGACAATGTTGACCAAAATTCCTTCTTCAAGTGTCCCCTTTCTTCGGCTCATGACAAGATTTTCCTTATTATCCTTTAAGTCCTGAGAAAGGTCCTTTAGGGCCCCACAAACTCTCCTGGAGCCCCTTTATGATTCCGAAAATAATCTTTTCCTTTTTGTCTTCTGCCCTTTGCTCAGCTGGCTCTCTCTCTCTCCTGTCCCTTTCTCTTTCTGATCAATCTTTTCTTTTACAGCTTCTAGATTCTCAGTTATAAGTTATAAAGGAATTCCCAAATTATTTTCTTGTGTAACTTTTGTGGCTTAGTTTTTCATATTTAAATATTTGATCAATTTGAAGACTGTTCTGATGTAAAATATGAGGTACGGATTCAACTTTACCTTTTTCCACATGGCTCCACAGAAATATCATTGATTATCAAATAAACCATCTTTTCACCACTGGTTTGAGATGTGACCTTTATCATATGCAAAATTCCTATTTGTTCAACAAATATTTATTCAGTGCTTCCTATGTGTCACCTATAGGGCTTGAGATATACTAGTGAACAAGAGAGACTAAAATTCTCTTCCTTTATGAAACTTCAGCAGGGGAAAGTAGACAATAAAGATGATGACTGGGTAAATTATAGAGTATGCTATTAAACAACGCTTGTTCTTTGGAAGAAAAGCTATGACAAACCTAGACACCGTACTAAAAAGCAAAGACATCACTTCACTGACTAAGGTCCACAGAGTTCAAGCTATGGTTTTTCCAATAGTCTTGTACGGATGTGAGGGTTGGACCATAAAGAATGTTAAGTGCTGAAGAACTGATGCCTTCTAACTGTGGTGCTTGAGAAGACTTTCCTGAGAGTCCCTTGGACAGCAAGATCAAATCAGTCAATCCTAAAAGAAATCAGTCCTGAATATTCACTGGAAGGACTGATACTGAGGCAGGCTTAATTTGTGGCATTAATTTGCCACATTAAATTGTGGCAGCAGAGGTCCTCAGGTATATTAATAACTCCATTACCTCCAAGTGGTCAGTGACATGGGCATCATTCATTGTTTGAAGACTAAACGGCAAGTGTTTAAATGCTAGTGAGCTGTTTAAGGGAGGGGTGATTTAAAGAATCTGCCTGCCAATACACGAAATGCAGGAGATGTGGGTTTGCTCCCTGGGTCGGGAAGATCCCCGGGAGGAGGAAATGGCAACCCACCCCAGTACTCTTGCCTGGAAAATTCCATGGACAGAGGAGCCTGGTGGGCTGCAGTCCATGGGATCACAAAGAGTCAGACATGACTGAGCACGCACACACGCACTATTAAAAGATCGTCTACGGCCTCCTGTGCTGCCTTTACAGCATCCAGGACAGACGTGAATCTACAAGCTGATAAAAATGCGGAAGGAGAGAAGAGCTATAAAAAGGTATGGAAGGTGAGTGGGAAACACCACACACAGACATGTCACATCTTTCACAAGAATCTCAAGGGCTCTGGACTTGGGGAGCTTAGTTCTGAGAATTGAAAAATAAAAGTACCTACATTCTGCAAACCACCATGGCATCTCAGAGGAGAGGAAAACAACTTACCTGGGGCTTCCCTGGTGGCTCCGTGGTAAAGAACCTGCCTGCCAATGCTGGAGACATGGCTTTGATTCCTGATCTGGGAAGATCCCACATGCCTGGGAGCAACTAAGTCTGTGCACCGCAACTACTGAGCCTGTGCTCTAGAGCCTGGGAGCTGCAACTACGGAGCCCATGTTCCTAGGGCCCATGCTCTGCAACAAGAGAAGCCATCGCAATGAGCAGCCTGCACACTGCAACTAGAGAGTAGCTCCCACTTGCCACAACTGGAGAAGAGCCCCCACAGCAACAAAGACCTAACATAGCCAAAAAAAAAAAAACCCAAAAAATAAAGTTATTAAAAAAACAAACAAAACTGAACTTACCTGAGACATGACTGTCTGTGATCCAACATTCACTTCCTTCTCTGTGTTTCCTTCTTGGGAAAGTACGGCATCCTGAGAGGGCATTCCTGAGAAAAGAAGAGAAAAATCTTGTCAAGGAATGATATTAAAGCTTCACCTAAATCTTGCACCCTTTGTCTTATATCAGGATGGCAGATGGTTTAGAGAGAAGCCCTGTAAGACATAAGCCTAAAGGCTGGGTGACATAAATCTGACACTCTTGTTCCTCTATTACACTGAGGAATTTAAAGTATGGCTGTCTCTCTTCTGTGGTACAATTCCACTTGTGACATATGGGAAGCTCAGGGGTGCTCACTGGTTTTTAGCAGTAGCTACTCACTTGGGGGGGATTTTAAAAAGATGCCAGTGCTCAGCCCCTCTTCCCTGAGATTTGGATTTAACAATCTCAGGTGAACCTGGGCAACAGCATTTTAAATTCTGAAGTCTTCAAATGATTCCAAGTGGCAGATGAGAACCACTGAGATGATGTGATCCAGAGAACTTACGTTGAGGAGTTATTCTTACTTTTTAAGGGCATAAACTCATCCCTAAACTCAAAGTCCAGGCATCTCTGCTACTCTCTTCAAGATGATCCTTCTATTCCACTCCTAGGCATATACCATGAGGAAACAAATATTGAAAAAGACAGGTACATGTACAATGAACATGTACCCCAATGTTCATTGCAACACTGTTTACAATAGCTAGAACATGGAAGCAACCTAGATGTCCACTGACAGATGAATGGATAAAGAAGTATATGTGGTGCATATACAAATGGAATATTACTCAGTCATAAAAAGAAATGCATTTGAGTCAGTTCTAATGAGGTGGATGAACCTAAAGCCTATTATACAGAGTGAAGTAAGTCAGAAACAGATAAATATCATATACTAACACATATATATGGAATCTAGAAAGATGGTACTGATGAATTTGTTTGCAAGGCAGCAGTGGAGAAACAGACATAGAGAATAGACTTATGGACATGGGGAGAGGGGAGGAGAGGGAGAGATGTATGGAGAGAATACCATGGAAACTTACATTACCATATGTAAAATAGATAGGCAACGAGAACTTGCTGAAAGTCTCAGGGAACTCAAACATTGGCTCTGTATCAACCTAGAGGGGTGGGATGGCGAGGGAGATGGGAGGGAGGTCCAAGAGGGAAGGGACATATGTACATCTATGGCTGATCCATGTTGATGTCTGAGAGAAAACAACAAAATTCTGTAAAGCAATTATCCTTCAATTAAAAAATCAATTAATTTAAAAAAAGATTAAAAAAATAAAAAAAGATGATCCTTCTACGGCTTCCGTGCTGGCTCACTGGTAAAGAATCCCCCTGTTAATGCAAGAGACACAGGTTCAATCCCCGATCCAGGAAGATCCCACATGCTGTGGGGCAGCTAAGCCCGTGCACCACAATTACTGAGCCTGTGCTGTAGAGCCCATGAACTGCAACTACTGAGCCCACATGCCACAACTACTGAAGCCTGTGCACTATAGAGCCTCTGCTCTACAACAACAGAAGCCACTGCAATGAGAAGCCCACACACCACAACTAGAGAGTAGCCCCTGCTCGCTGCAACTAGAGAAAGCCTGCACACAGCAAAGGAAGACCCAGCACAGCCAAAAATAAATAAATAAATAAAAATAAACATGAAAAATTATTAAAAAGATGACACTTCCAATACAGAAAGGAGATTTCACTCTTTTCATTTTTCAGAATGTTCACCTTCCTTTTTGAGTACCTGGATTCAGTCCTCCACGAGGATGACTGCACCTCTTTGCAGTCCTTCAGTTGTAATGTCACCAAAGGCTTATTCTCTTCAGGCACGACAGTCAGGAGACATACCAGTTCTAACAGCTTCAGCAGCCCTGTCTGTCCCTGAAGGCTGATTTTCCAGTGCCTTAAAGGCAACAGCCAGTCGCAGGTATTAAAGGTGCCTGATCTCATGAGAGGGTCAGGAGCCAGTGGATATCCATGAGAGTGATTTCTGCTTCCCAGGGCAGCCACTCTCAGGATCTTGCCTTGTTCATGTAGAGTTGAGATGTGGAGGTTCCTGTAGTTGGCTATTACACTGTTGTTTTTTTTTTCACTAAAGGCATCAATCCTACATGTACATACGTCACTATGATATTCGAATCTGCCTCCAGGCAGAGATTTTGAGAGATACAGTTTCAGGCTGAGCACCTGTAATGAGATGCATCAGAGTCAGCAGAAGAACTCCAGCAGTGTTGGTCTCCTAGAGACCTATGGAATCTAAAAAGAGACATACACACTGTTCATTGATAAAGACAGAGCACTGCAGGAGGTGGAATTCATTAAAACAATCAAAAAAGCAGTTTTAGAATGTCTCAAAGAGCAGAGAGATATAGAAGCAGCAACTACAACAAATTTAGCCTTAGTCCTCTCCCACCCTCTTCTTGGAACAGAAAACATGTGGTCCTTTCCCACAGAAAGACTTTCAAATAGAGTGGCTTTCTCCTCAGAAGAAAAAACCAGGTATTTCACCAGTACCAATAACAGAATGAAATGTATTGATCTGTTAATAATCATGAGAATATATTTGTTCCCTGTTCACAAAAGTTGACCTGAAAAACTCCTCTCAAAAACTACTGATAGAAACAAAGAATAAAACCATTTCTGAGAAGTAATAGGAAGAAAGAAAGGAAACTATGGTTCCAATGGAATGGCCCTGTTAGAGAAAGAAGCCACTCAAGCCAAGACATGCCAGGAATCTAACATTTTACAACCAGTTTTCACTAATAGGAAGATCTTTCAAGAATAACTTAAAAGCACTTTAAGGATCAGGTCCTTATTTTATCAAGCAAAAACTCTAAGAAGGTCCCATGGTCTGAAGAGCCAGGTTGAATTTACAAGAATGTCTTGGGGTTTCAAACCCAATCACCTGAAAACCATATATTCACAACAACAAAAACTGTATTAACCATGTTAGGAAGACAGGTTTCTCCTCCTATGAACCCAAGGGAATGAGGAATATTTCAAGTATATTATACATTGTATACAAATACAGCTAGTTTGAGAATACTTTTTATGGCATCTGATGGGAATAGGGTTCCATAAAACACACCTTTGGAAATGCTGATCTTAGAGATCTTTCCTTTTATTAACTTCATAACAAACTACCTCATCCTACTTTTATAACAGCACAATATTACACTGCACAGATCTACCACAATATGTTTAACCACACTCAGTTAGCATTTAAGTGGTATCCCTTTCTCAAATTACAAACAATATTGTAATGAACATCTTTGTACACACATCCCTGTGCACCTGTGCAAGTATTTCAGCAGGACAGATCTTAGAATAGAATTTCTGAGCCACAGAGTGAACTCACTTTACATTTTACTACGTGTAGTCATACTGCCACTCAAAATACTTCCTCAATTGTACAACCGGGGCCCTGCCCCTCTGCATTTGCCTCAACACTTTGTTAGCACCAATACTGACATACTTGCCCAGTCTAAAGGGTGAAAAGTATCTTTGTCTTCATTTGCATTCTATAATTACTTATGAGGTTAAGCACTTTTTTTTGTTTATTGGTTTCCTGTAATTCGTCTGTAAATTGCCTGTGCATATCCTTTGTCCACTTTTTTAAGTTAGGATTTTCACCTTTATTATTATTATTTATTTGGCTGTGCTGGGTCTTAGTTGTGGCATGTGGGGTCTTTAGCTGTGGCATGTGGGATCTAATTCCCTGATCAGGGGTTGAACTAGGGCCCCCTGCATTGGGAGAGCAGACTCGGTCACTGGAACACCAGAGAAGTCCTACACTTTTCTTTTTTCAACAAGTCTCTTTACATATTAAGGATACTTTCTCTAACACATGTTGCAAGTATTTTATGTCTCTAATTTTAAGCCCTTTGCTCTTTTCAAATACAGCAAATATTTTTCAAAATATTTGGCACATGGGCTTTTCTGATATAATTTTGATATAATTTAATTAATGCATTTTTCCCAGAGGGTTTTGGGTCCTGTCCTGGCAGTTTGGTATGCCTACAAAATAAAGTGAAAGGACGGAAGGCAAAGAAGTACACAATATTAAGGTCATAATATTAATAAAATTAAGGCTTTGTTGTTGTTCAGTCGCTCAGTCATGCCCAACTCTGCAACCCCATAGACTGTAGCATGCCAGGTTTCCCTGTCCTTCACCAACT
The DNA here is from genome assembly GCF_014754425.2 of Oryx dammah. Lineage (NCBI taxonomy): Eukaryota > Metazoa > Chordata > Mammalia > Artiodactyla > Bovidae > Oryx > Oryx dammah. The sequence goes on along the minus strand of NW_024070186.1, from coordinate 184,528,360 downwards.
CCCAGAGTTTGCTCAAACTCAAGTCCATCAAATTGGGGACGCCATCTAACCATTCTGTCCTCTATAGTCTCCTTCTCCTCCTGCCTTCAATCTTTCCCAACATCAGGGTATTTTCCAATGAGCTGGCTCTTTGTATCAGGTGGCCAAAATATTGGAGTTTCAGCTTGAGCATCAGTCCTTCCAATGAATATTCAGGGTTGATTTCCTTTAGGATTGACTGGTTTGATTTCCTTGCATTCCAAGGGACTCTCAAGAGTCTTCTCCAACACCACAGTTCAAAAGTATCAATTCTTCAGCGCTCAGCTTTCTTTATAGTCCACCTCTTACATCCATACATGACTACTGGAAAACCACAGCTTTGACTACACCGACCTTTGTTGGCAAAGTAATCTCTCTGCTTTTTAATATGCTGTATAGGTTTATCATAGGTTTTCTTCTAAGTAGCAAGCAAAATCACTGCAGATGGTGATTGCAGCCATGAATTTAAAATATGCCTTCCCCTTGGAAGAAAAGGGCTTTGAGGTCACTGCTAAGAAACTAAAACACCCTGATGGCATCAGGGAAGTATATAAAAGTTTTCAGAAACAAAGTGACTTTCAATATTCTCCATTTAATAAGAGCACTTACTAAGTGCCATGATCAATTCTGTCTCTCGGAAAATGGTAATTTTTGTACCTTTAATATTTCCCACAATTCAAAGTAAAAGAAACAGAAAGTTCATTAAATCAAAAGGCACAATTACAGGGATCTGCTCTGCCACATATTAAAACTTATTTTATATTAAAACAAAATGGTATCAGTGCAGAAACTGTGAGAGCAGTGTAACAGGCTAGAAACAGATGTGAGTATACAGACGTCTGTAGAATAGATAAGCGTCATTTCAATTCAGTGGGAAAGAGATGATGGCAAGATCACTGGGGAGAAAGGCATTTTTCTATCTTACAGGTTATCACAAAATTAATATCCAATAGGTTAAAATGTAAAAAAAAAATTTTTTTAATCCTTTAAAAGTATTAGACGAAAATAAAGGTGATTCTTTTAATACTCTTGAGATGGGAAAAACTTTCCAAAAATGATACCCGCCCACGCCTATACAAAAATAAATCGCAGAAAATATTAGAGGAAAATAGGTTTGTAATCTTGGGAATGCGGAGGCCTTCCCATGAAAGGGGAACAGGGGGTCCGAGAAGCCGGAGTGCTCCCCGCCCCGTGACCCCCGCCTGCCCAGCACCCTAGCCCGCCACCCGCCCGCGGGCGCCGCACTCACCCGCCTGCACAGACAAAGGGCGCCGCGGGCGGCTCCGCCCCCTGACGCCGCAGCCGCCGCCGCCCGTCCCGACCGAGGCGGGAGAAGGTGATGAGGGCCCGGATGCCTGAGCCAATGACGCCCAGTGACGGGGGCCCCTGGGGCTGGACCAGCCGCCGGGGCCAGCCAGGCTCTGACGGAAGCCTCCCAGCAATGGCGGCCGCGCCGCGCTGGCTCCGGCTCGGCGATACGCATGCGCCGGCGGTGCCGGGGCCCGACCTCTTCCCACAGGCCGGGCTGGGAACTCCCACCCGCTTCCCCCGGTCGGCTTCTCACCAGAGCCGCGCTGACTACCCGGTCCCCGGTCCCCGCTCCCGGCCTCGCAGAACTGCGCCTTCAGAGAGGGCCCAGGACCCTCCCAGAGCCCTTGACCATCCAGCGGGGGGCGCCGCGCGGTCCCCTAGGTGACCACACAAGTCGTCGCTCTGCTCAGTCCTGAAATACCGCCCCTTCCCCAATTTTATATTGACGAAACTAAAGATATAGAAATAACGATTGAATATATAATACCAGCGTACTGATGAGAAGAATGGAATTCTTTTAACGGAGATAAAATTGGAATTCGCCAAAAGCGATTGCAAATGCTTATCTGTTAATTGCAGGCATTCAACGGGGAAGGGAGAGAGACTTCAACAGGGCTGGGAAAACTGGGTGTGCACATGCCAAAGAATAAAATTGGACCTTAGACTTAACAGCACATGCATAAATTAATTCAAAACGGATCAAAAACCCTAAATGTGAGAGGTAACATTATACCACTCTTAGAAGAAAACATAGGAGTGAAGCTTCATGATGTTCTTTCGGCAGTTATTAATATTTCTTTCAGATGGCATCGAAAGCACAGGCAACAAAAGAGAAAAAAAACGGATAAATTGGACTTCAGTATTTAACACTTCCTTCCATCAAAGAATAGTAATAATAGAGTGAAAAGACAATCCACAAAATATTTGCAAATCATTTATCTGATAAGGGATTAAGGTCCAGAATGAACAAAAAATTCCTGTAAGTCAACAACAAACAGGCATCCAGATTTTGAAATGAGCAAAGCGGTACTTTTCTGGTAGTCCAGTGGTTAAGATTCCATGCTCCCATTCCACCGGTGGTCTGGGGAACTAGATCTCACATGCTACAACTAAAGATTCACCATGCCCCAACTGAGATCTGACACAGCCAAATAAATAAATAAAAATGAATATTTTTTAAAAATAGGCAAAGGAATTCAACTGGCATTTCTTCAAGCGAGGTATACAAATGACCAATACGCAAATGAAAAGATGTTCAGTATCACTCATCATTAGGGAAATGCAAGTTAAACTGCAATGAGATACCAAGTCACAGACACTAGGATGACTACTATTCAAAAAACAGTACAAGTGTTGGCAATGATGTGGAGTAATCGGAACTTCTATGTGTTATTGATGGGAATGTAAACTGATACAGTTGCTATGGAAAACAGTTTGGCGATTTTTCAAAACATCCAAAGTCACTGCAGATGGTGATTGCAGCCATGAAATTAAAAGACGCTTGCTCCCTGGAAGGAAAGTTATGACCAACCTAGACAGCAGATGACACCATCCTTATGGCAGAAAGTGAAGAGGAACTAAAAAGCCTCTTGATGAAAGTGAAAGTGGAGAGTGAAAAAGTTGCCTTAAAGCTCAACATTCAGAAAACAAAGATCATGGCATCTGGTCCCATCACTTCATGGCAAATAGATGGGGAAACAGTAGAAACAGTGGCAGACTTTATTTTGGGGGGCTCCAAAATCACTGCAGATGGTGACTGCAGCCATGAAATTAAAAGACACTTACTTTTTGGAAGAAAAGTTATGACCAACCTAGATAGCATATTGAAAAGCAGAGACATTACTTTGCCAACAAAGGTCCGTCTAGTCAAGGCTATGGTTTTTCCAGTGGCCATGTATGGATGTGAGAGTTGGACTGTGAAGAAAGCTGAGCACCGAAGAATTGATGCTTTTGAACTGTGGTGTTGGAGAAGACTCTTGAGAGTCCCTTGGACTGCAAGGAGATCCAACCAGTCCATTCTGGAGGAGATCAGCTCTGGAATTTCTCTGGAAGGAATGATGCTGGAGCTGAAACTCCAGTACTTTGGCCACCTCATGCGAAGAGTTGACTCATTGGAAAAGACCCTGATGCTGGGAAAGAGTGAGGGCAGGAGGAGAAGGGGACGACAGAGGATGAGATGGCTGGATGGCATCACTGACTCGATGGACGTGAGTCTGAGTGAAATCCAGGAGTTGGTGATGGACAGGGAGCCCTGGCGTGCTGCGATTCATGGGGTCGCAGAAAGTTGGACACGACTGAGCACATGAACTGAACTGAACTGAACTGAGACAGCATATTAAAAAGCAGAACATTACTTTGTCAACAAAGGTCTGTCTAGTCAAGGCTATGGTTTTTCCAGTAGTCATGTATGGATGTGAGAGTTGGACTATAAAGAAAGCTGAGTGCTAAAGAATTGATGCTTTTGAACTGTGGTGTTGGAGAAGACTCTTGAGAGTCCCTTGGACTGCAAGGAGATCCAACCAGTCCATCCTAAAGGAAATCAGTCCTGAATATTCACTGGAAGGACTGATGCTGAAGCTGAAACTCCAATACTTTGGCCACCTCATGCGAAGAGCTGACTCACTGGAAAAGACCCTGATGCTGGGAAAGAGTGAGGGCAGGAGGAGAAGGGGACAACAGAGGATGAGATGGCTGGATGGCATCACCGACTCAATGGACATGGGTTTGGGTGGACTCCGGGAGATGGTGATGGACAGGGAGGCCTGGCGTGCTGCGATTCATGGGGTCACAAAGAGTCGGACACGACTGAGTAACTGAACTGAACTGAAACGTAGCCTTAAAATCACTGTCCATCACCAACTCCTGGATTTCACTCAGACTCACGTCCATCGAGTCAGTGATGCCATCCAGCCATCTCATCCTCTGTCGTCCCCTTTTCCTGCCCCCAATCCCTCCCAGCATCAGAGTCTTTTCCAATGAGTCAACTCTTCGCATGAGGTGTCCAAAGTACTGGAGTTTCAGCTTTAGCATCAGTCCTTCCAATGAACACCCAGGGCTGATCTCCTTTAGAATGGACTGGTTGGATCTCCTTGCAGTCCAAGGGACTCTCAAGAGTCTTCTCCAACACCACACTTCAAAAGCATCAATTCTTCCGTGCTCAGCTTTCTTCACAGTCCAACTCTCACATCCATACATGGCCACTGGAAAAACCATAGCCTTAAAATATGATCCAGGAATTCCATTTTGGGGTAGATAACCAAAAGAATTGAAAGCAGGTTCTCAAAAGAGATATTTGCATCTCCATATTTGTTGCAGTAGCCAAGAAGTGAAAGAAATCCAGTATTCATCCACAGATGAATGAATAAGCAAAACATGGTATTTATATGCGTACTACGGAATATCATTCAACCTTAGAGAGGAAATTCTGAAACATACTACAACATGGATTAACCTTGAAGACATTATTCAAAGTGAGATAATTTCAGTCACAAAAGTACAAATACTGTTTGATTCCACTTATAAGGGATACCTAGAGTAGTTAAACACAGACACTGACAGAAATTACAATTGTTGCCAGGGGCAGGAAGTGGGATGAAGATGGCTGGTTACTGTTTAATGAGTACAAACTATCAATTTGAGAATATGAAAAGAGTTCTGGAGATGGAGGAAGCTGATGGTTGCACAGAAATGAGAATTACTGAATGCCACTGAACTTAAAACGGTAAATTTTATATTATGTATTTTTAATACCATAAGGTGAGAAAAAAGACAGCTGGATCCTTATATCTGTTTCTACATTGAATCTTCTGAAATATGTTGTTTTGGTTGATGTTTCTGAAGAAAATCTGGCTTCATATAGATACTTAGTTGGAAAAAAAGAATCCTTTAATAAGTCTTCTCACATAATTGTGACTATTTTTCTTTGATACTCTACCAAAGGCCATTCCTTTCTCCAGGGGATCATTTCAACCCAGGGATCAAACCCAGGTCTGATGCATCACAGGCAGATTCTTTACGGTCTGAGCCACCAAAATCTATTTGTCTGTCTCATTCCCCCAATGGATCTTGAACTCATGTATGACTTTGTAATGTCACACATTGGCCATTTGGAAAATAACTATTTACTGAGTTACCTAACTCAGTAGATCCTACCTGGGTATGATTTTATCCTCCAGGAAATATTTGGCAATGTTTAGAGATTCGGTTGTCAAACTCTGGGGCTGCTACTGACATCTACTGGATAGAAGCTAGAGATACCGTGAAACATTTTACAGTGCACAACAAAGGATTATAGAGCTCCAAAAGTCTACAGTGCTGAGATTGGAAAACCTTAGTTTATTTAGGGCTGACATACTTCACTATAAAATATAAAAATGTATATTTGTTAATGTCATCACTAATCTTTTTGAGAAAATTTGTTAAGTGTTTAGAAGCTGTCAAGATGGTAGATACAAGTTCTCCGAAAACCTAAAGCTCAAATTTTATCATTTACAACATATATTTTCAGTTCATTTCCTTCGTGTTACAAAGCACATTTCATTTATTTTCAAGAACCTGTCTTAGAAATAGCCAAGCCTAAACAACTAGTATTTGTCAGTTGTTTTTACAGCTGAAATTGACATTCCATAAAATAAGGAGTTGGTATTTCTCATGGCCACATAACTTGTTTTACTCAAGAGTGCCATCACACATGGTATAAATATTGTATGGATACTCACTACCTTGATTGAGCTTCCCTGGTGGCCCAGTCATTAAAGAATCTCTCTGCAATGCATGAGACCAGAGATCGATCCCTGGGTCAGGAAGATCCCCTGGAGCAAGAAATGGCAACCCACTCCAGTATTCTTGCCTGGAAAATCCCATGGACAAAGGAGCCAGGTGGATTACAGTCCATGGTGTAGCAAGAGTTGGACATAACTGAGTGACTAAACCACCACCACTACTACCTTGATTAAAGTAGCAGCAGATTTATCTACCATTGCTTTAGAACCATCAATGCAAATGCTAACCCAGTGGAAAAAGCAAATTAACCTTAGTATTATTAGAAAAAAGTTGATCTTATGGGCTCCCTGAAAAAGAATCAGGGATCCTCAGGGGCCCAGGGACTATACCTTTACACTTCTGCTTTAGATTTATGTGAGAGAAGTAAAGCCCTGTTTAAGGTACCATTAATTAGGTTTTAAAAAACAAATTAACTTGTACTTCTAGTTTTCAAATTTTCTTCTGCAGACTTGCCAAAGAGTCGGCAGTAACACAGAGATACTCTTATTTTTAAAAAATCCTCTTTTTCCAGAGTTATTGAGATATAATTGAAAATTATAAAACTTTAAATAGAGATAAAATTGAAAATATAGATAGAAATTGTATATATTTAAGGTGTATAATGTGGTGTTTTGATACACACACACACACACACACACACACACACACACACATTGTGAAATGATAACCACAATGAAGCTAAAATACCCATTACCTCACGTAGTTACTGTTTTGTGTGTGTGTGTGTCTTGGGGGTAGAAGAACACTTAAGATCTATTCTTTGAGCAAATTTCAAGTATACAATACGGTATTATTAATTACACTCACCATGCTGTACCTTCAGTTCAGTTCAGTTCAGTCGCTCAGTCATGTCCGACTCTTTGTGACCCCATGAATCGCAGCACGCCAGGCCTCCCTGTCCATCACCAACTCCTGGAGTTCACTCAGACTCACATCCATTGAGTCAGTGATGCCATCCAGCCATCTCATCCTCGGTTGTCCTCTTCTTCTCCTGCCCCCAATCCCTCCCAGATCTGTAGAATTTTTTCCTTTCCTTCCTTTTTTGCCATTTCCTTCTCTGGGGGATCTTCCTGACCCAGGGATTGAACCTGGGTCTCATGCATTGCAGATGGTATCCCACACTGCAGGGGGATTCTCTACTGACTGAAACATGAGAATTTTAAAATTATACTGCTGCTGCTGCTGCTAAGTCGCTTCAGTCGTGTCTGACTCCTAACGACCCAACTCCATGGGACTGCAGCCTACCAGGCTCCTCCATCCATGGGATTTTCCAGGCAAGAGTACTGGAGTGGGATGCCATAAATTTATACTAGTTGACTTCAAATTCTGAGATAGGATAAGTATAAGAAGTTAGGAAACAACCAGTTTTCAGGGGCTTAAGTGTTTGCTGTTAATTAAGACCCAGAAATCACTGCTCTACCCACCATTGCTGCTCTGTTAAATAATATAGAACCTTTATATGTACTAGACCAGAGGAAACCATGGGCTTCCCCAGTGGCCCAGTGGTAAAGAATCCACCTGCAATGCAGGAGCTATAGGAGATGCAGTTTTGATCCCTGGGTCAGGAAGATCCCCTGGAGGAGGGCATGGCAACCCATGCCAGTATTCTTGCCTGGAGACTCTCATGGACAGAGGAGCCTGGCGGGCTACAGTCCATAGGTTTGCAGAGTTTTACATGACTGAGAATACATGCACAGAGTAAACCATATCACAGAACACAACCCCATCTGTAATAGAAACCACTATTTACCATTAGGAGGAAAAAATGAGGTAAATTTATGTAGGAAAGTGGAATAATCCTCAGGATATACCAAGTGAAAAGACCATGGTACAGAGCCATTCTTTAATTCTGTTTGCTTTTCTCTTTGCTATACCCATATATAATATTTCCTTTTAAAACATGCCTCATAGTCTCAGTATCTTCGTGTTGTGCTCAAAAATAGGGTAGCATGTCCTTCTCAGGCAATGTTGCTTAGAAATCAGCACAATGTGCTCTCCTGTACCTCTCCTCCCTCATTCCAAATTGTTGCAAAGACAGAGAATATTAAGTCCACAAGTGGAGACAATGGAAAGAACACCAGCTTCAGAGTCAGTTCAGACCTGTGTCTGCAACAGAGCTGAAATCTTGAGCAAGTAAGTCCCTTAATTTTTCTGATTCTGAATTTTCTCTTTTGGCATATGGCGATAAAAATATGTATATCTCATATTTACGCTGGGGGTTAAAATAAAAGCGTATAAGCATTCAGCACAATGCTAGGTGCATAATAAGTGCTTTGTAAATGAGAGCTATCATTAATTTAGTTCCATGTCTATGGGAGTCATTTAGATTTTTAGAAGATCTGCTTTCCCAGTTTTCCTTCAGTAAGTACGCTCTTAACACCTCAGCCTCTGCTGATAAGATGCTATGGAAAGTTAAGTAATTATGAATGTCCTGGTTCTTTTAGCACTTTTTAAGAGGAATGGGAGGGTGGGTGAGATAGGGATATAGGCTTAAGAGACACAACATAGTATGTATAAGTTGCTCAGTCGTGTCAGAGTCTTTGAGACCCCATGAACTATACAGTCTATGGAATTCTCCAGGCCAGAATATTGGTAGCCTTTCCCTTCTCCAAGGGATCTTCCAACACAGTATGTATAAAATAAATAAGCGACAAGGATATATTGTACAGCACAGGGAAATATAGCCATTATTTTGCAATAAGTTTAAATGGGGTAGAGTCTATAAAAATATTGAATCACTATTGTATACTTGAAAATATATAATACTGTAAATTAGCTGTGGGCTTCCCTGATAGTTCAGATGATAAAGGATCTGCCTGCAATGTAGGAGACCCTGAGTTGGGAAGATCCTCTGGAGAAGAGAATGGCTACCCACTCCTGTACTCTTGCCTGGAGAATCCCACGGACAGAGGAGGCTGACGGGTTACAGTCCACGGTGACTACGCTAAAAAAAAAAAAGGAGAAAGAAAAGCAAAATTCCCTATTTCCATTTTTCATGACTAGAGAGTTGTTTAAAGAAGAATGAACTGTGTCCTTTTGATTTCAAAATGGAGTTTACCTTTCTTTAGATGCTTTCTGTGTGTTTAAGATTAAATGTATTACTGTATAAGTTGAATGTTATATATAATATTCTTTATTATATAGAAGCCTAACTAGAAAAATAACCATAAAAGCCAAAATCTGTGATAATGTCTATATTGGATTCTCTTCAGTTCAGTTCAGTCAGTCAGTCGTGTCCAACTCTTTGCAACCCCATGAATTGCAGCACGCCAGGCCTCCATGTCCATCACCAACTCCCAGAGTTCACTCAAACTCACATCTATCGAGTGATGGCTCGATGCCATCCAGCCATCTCATCCTCTGTCATCCCCGTCTCCTCCTGCCCCCAATCTCTCCCAGCATCAGTCTTTTCCAATGAGTCAGCTCTTCTCATGAGGTGGCCAAAGTACCAGAGATTCTCATATTGATGTAAATTATATTGTAGGAATGTAGCCTTTTCATCTTTTTAAGGTTTTTGTTTCTTTGTTTTCAGCTCCTTCAGTCTGACATGGCAGAAAAACCAGTATGTCCCTCCACACAAATACCCGATGATGAAGATACAGTTGAGTATATCTTTCAAGAGAACTGTTCGTTGTATACTTCAACAGGATTGTGTATTTTCAAAATATTGATTCAGTAAACTGATATAGACCTAGCCAATAAAGGTTTATCTTTATTATTTTAGGGCATGAATTAACTTTTATGCTGATTGGACTTAATCATTCCTCTGTCAGTGGACATTTAGGTTGCTTCCATGTCCTGGCTATTGTAAATAGTGCAATGAACATTGAGGTGTATATATCCTTTCAGATCATGTTTTTCTCTGGATATAGGCCCAGGAGTGGGGTTGCCGGGTCATATGGTGTTCGATTTCTAGTTTTTTAAGGAGCCTGCACACTGTTCTCCATAGTAGCCATACTGATGTACATTCCCACCAGCAGTATTGGAGGGTTCCCTTCTCTCCACACCCTCTCCAGCATTTATCGTTTGTGGATTTTTTGATGATAGTCATTCTGGCTGGCATGAGGTGATATCTCATTGTATTTTTGATTTGCATTTCTCTAATAATTGGCGCTGTTGAACATCTTTTCGTGCGCCTCTTGGCCATCTGTATGTCTTCCTTGGAGAAATGTCTGTTTAGATCTGCCTGTTTTGGGATTGGGTTGTTTGTTTTGATTCTGTTAGACATCACAAGCTCTTTGTAAATTTTGGAGACTAATCCATTGTCAGTCACATCATTTGCAAATGTTTTCTTCCAATCTGTGAGTTGTCTTCCTGTTTTGTTTATTGTTTCCTTTGCTGTGCAAAAAGTCCTTGAGTTTAGGTAGGTCCCATTTTTTTTTTTTTTTGCTTTTATTTCCATTATTCTGGGAGAGCAATCAAAAAAGATATTGCTGTGATTTATGTAAGAGAATGTTCTGCCTATGTTTTCCTCTAGGAGTTTTACAGTGTTCAGTCTCACATGTAAAGTCTTTAATCCCTTTTGAGCTTACTTTTGTGTATGGTGTTAAAGAATGATAAAAATTCACTTTTTTACGTGTAGTTGTCCAGTTTTCCCAGCACCATTTATTGAAGAGACTGTCTTTCCTACATTGTGTAGTATTGCCTCTTTTGTCATAGATTGTGAAGCTGTGAAAGTCGCTGAGCTGTGTCCGACTCTTTGTGACCCAGGAATTCTCCAGGCTAGAATACTGAAGTGGGTGGCCTTTCCTTTCTCCAGGGGATCTTCCCAACCCAGGGATTTAATCCAGGTCTCCCGCATTGCAGGAGGATTCTTTATCAGCTGAGCCACAAAGAAAGCCCAAGAATATTGGAGTGGGTAGCCTATCCCTTCTCCAGAGGATCTTCCCAACCCAGGAGTAAAACCAGGGTCTCCTGCATTGCAGGTGGATTCTTAACCAACTGAGCTCTCATGGAAGCCTTGTCACAGATTAATTGACCATTAATCTATGACCAGGTGCATGGGTTTATTTCTGGGTTCTGATTGGAGTTAAATATCAATGATTGTTTAAATAATTGTTGTATATCTCTTGCATCTGCAGACTTTTAATGTATTTATTTAATTTATTTATTTGGCTGCACTGGGTCTTAGCTGCCGCAGGCAGGATCTTTAGTTGCAGCATGTGGGATCCAGTTCCCCAACCAGGGATTAAACCCAGGCCCCCTGCATTGGGAGCATGTAGTCTTAGATACTGGACCCCCAGGGAAGTCTTGCAGACATTTTTAGTAGTGCAAAAGACTATTCCAGTTTGTTTTTTTTTGGGGGGGACTCTTTTTTTAAATTTATTTTTCAGTTCAGTTCAATTCAGTTCAGTTCAGTTGCTCAGTTGTGTCCGACTCTTTGCAACCCCATGAATCACAGCACGCCAGGCCTCCCTATCCATCACCAACTCCTGGAATTCACTCAGACTCACGTCCATTGAGTCAGTGATGCCATCCAGCCCTCTCATCCTCTGTCGTCCCCTTCTCCTCCTGCCCCCAACCCCTCCCAGCATCAGAATCTTTTCCAATGAGTCAACTCTTCACATGAGGTGGTCAAAGTATTGGAGTTTCAGCTTCAGTATCAGTCCTTCCAATGAACACCCAGGGCTGATCTCCTTTAGGATGGACTGGCTGGATCTCCTTGCAGTCCAAGGGACTCTCAAGAGTCTTCTCCAACACCATAGTTCAAAAGCATCAATTCTTCGGTGCTCAGCTTTCTTCACAGTCCAACTCTCACATCCATACATGACCACAGGAAAAACCATAGCCTTGACTAGATGGACCTTTGCTGGCAAAGTAATATCTCTGCTTTTGAATATGCTATTTAGGTTGATCATAACTTTCCTTCCAAGGAGTAATCATCTTTTAATTTCGTGGCTGCAATCACCATCTGCAGTGATTCTGGAGCCCCCAAAAATAAAGTCTGCCACTGTTTCCACTGTCTCCCCATCTATTTGCCATGAAGTGATGGGACCAGATGCCATGATCTTCTGAATATTGAGCTTTAAGCCAATTTTTTCACTCTCTTCTTTCACTTTCATCAAGAGGCAGTGATTCTGGAACCCCCCAAAATAAAGTCTGACACTGTTTCCACTGTTTCCCCATCTATTTGCCATGAAGTGATGGAACCAGATGCCATGATCTTCTGAATGTTGAGCTTTAAGCCAATTTTTTTACTCTCTTCTTTCACTTTCATCAAGAAGCTTTTTAGTTCCTCTTCACTTTCTGCCATAAGGGTGGTGTCATCTGCATATCTGAGGTTATTGATATTTCTCCCAGCAATCTTGATTCCAGCTTGTGTTTCTTCCAGTCCAGCGTTTCTTATGATGTACTCTGCATATAAGTTAAATAAGCAGGGTGACAATATACAGCCTTGACGTACTCCTTTTCCTATTTGGAACCAGTTAGGTACTGATAATAAATAATTTTTAAATGAAGTTATTTTAGAAAATGGCATGGTGGCTGCTTTTTAATTACTTTACTGAGTGGGAAATTGAACCAAGTTCAGTTTTGAGATGAGCCTCTCTACTAGGGAAAACATAGTACCTCACATAAAATTTTGCACTAAAAGAGAGTAGCATGTCTGAATGAGTGAAAACTGGGTTTTAGAACTGTCTTTGGCGGGAGGCGAAGAGGACGACAGAGGATGAGATGGTTGGATGGCATCACCGACTCAATGGAGATGGGTTTGGATGGATTCCAGGAGTTGGTGATGGACAGGGAGGCCTGGTGTGCTGCAGTTCATGGGGTCGCAAAGAGTTGGACGCGACTGAGTGACTGAACTGAACTGAACTTGGTCAAAACATCTAATAGATCCATGAGTACTGAGCTACGTTAAGTAGTGGTTGCTTATGTGTGAATAATGGTTCTCTTGATGTTTTCCTCCAAACATGCATGTTTTCCCTAGATCTTAGTTTAAATCAAGCTATCATATTTTTTTACACTGTTGTCATCTTGGATTGAGGTATGGTGCACAGAGCTTCTCCATATGGTGTACCAGATTGGGGTGTTGGGTGCAGTGGTCTGATCCAGGAACTCTAATCCTCTGCATTTGGTCCCCTTAGGCAAGCAAAACTAGACTAAGCACAAAAGAAGAAGACATCTTATTTGATTACCTAGATTCCATCTTACTTTTCCTGGGGACCCTAGTGGGCTTTGCTGGTGTCAGAACTGACTATTGTCAGAGTCCTATCTCAGTGACTAAACCACTGGCTTATGCCCATTCCATTTTATCTTTGGCCTCTCTGATGCATTAAATCACAGTGAGTGCGCCTTTGTTAACATGTCATTAAAACAATAACATTTTAGAATAGGCGGATCCCCAAGGTCAATTAGTCAAACTTTAATCTGATATATAAATGTTTGCTGCGAACACTTTAACAAGTAACCTTTCAACCTTTTTTTGAACCCCTTACAATTGGCAACTTAGTTTATTCTCCCTTTTGAAATTAAAAATACCATTCTCACATTATTAAAAGAAAAATTGAAACAGTAGGAAAGAGAAAATTCTCTTCTCAATCTAGTTTTTTACAGGCAATAACTAGTCTAATCTTTGGACAAGTTTTTATGTCAGCACCTACAGATCAATCTTATTCTTTTTAACAGCTCTATTGTTGTACTGTTGTAAATACTTTTCTTCAATAACCAGTCCCCTATTGGTAGCTATAAGGTAATTTCTGGTTTTGTTTTTGTTTTCTGTTATTCTATACAACACTGCTTTGAATATGCTTCTACATACATTTTTATGTACATGATGAAATATTTTCCTAGAAATAAAATTGTTGCGTCAGATAGTATATGCCATTTAAATTGATAGTAATTATCAAAACGCTCTATAAAGTTATGTTTACACTCCAGCCACCAACATATGAAGATGCCTGGTATTTCTCTCTTAAATTGGAATTCAAGGCTTAAGTAGATCCATTTAATTTTTGCATAACTTTAATTATGAGAAAATCTTTCTCATATATTGTATAAAATTAGTCCTTTGGAATTTGTCCCCTTTTGCCATTCCCTTGAATGCCACAAAATCATGTAATCCTTTTTCCACAAGACAGTCTTCATGTGTTTTCAGATCTGTCCCTCTAAAATGCTTCTTTTGCTCACCTTCAAATGTTCAGTTTATTACATAGTTTTTTAGAAATTGAGGTATCATTGACATATACTATTGGATTAGTTTTGAGTGTGCAACATAATGATTTGATGTTGTATATGTTATATACGTTAGTCGCTCAGTCGTGTCTGACTCTTTGCAACCCCATGGACTGTAGCCCACTAGGCTGTGGGATTCTCCAGGCAAGAATACTGGAGTGGATTGCCGTTCCCTTCTCCAGAGGATCTTCCTGACCCAGGGATTGAACCCTGATCTTCATTGCAGGCAGATTCTTAACCCTTTGAGCTACAGGGAGTCCTTATTGCAGGACAGCTACCATAATAGGTTAGTTAGCATCCATTACCATATGCTGTTCCATCTCTTCTCTTCTCACATAATGTTTTAAATTCTGTTATTCGCCTAGTTAGTCTCCTTTGGATTCCTGTCTTCATTTTCCTCTCTGTCCTCTCTTTTCCCTTTTCTTCCTCTCATTCTCCCTTCCTCTTTTCCTTCTTTCTTCTCGCCCCTTTCCTTCCAGGCTGTTTACAATGAGCACCAACAACGCACCAGAAACTATGCAAAATGTGAGATGATGTACAGTGTTCTAGTGCCCGTCCTAGATGATGAATTTCCAAGGAAAGCTCCGGCAGAGATAAGTTCACTGCCCATCCTTTATCTGGATACACTGGCCACCCTAGGTTTTTTTTCTCTACAGTTATATTACGATGTTAAATTTTTACCGTTATAATCATCTGAGTTTCTTGCTTCTTCTTCCTCTTTATGCTTTTATCATACTTCACTTGCCATTAAGCCATGGATTGTAAATGCAACATGATGTGTTTAATTCTTTTGGATTTTTCCATAGTTTTCTCATCTGTCACAATATTTTTATAGTTGACACTATATTGATTCTTTTTTCTGTCTTCCTGTCTGGTCATTCTTCGTCTTCTTTTTAAGCTTCTCTTTTCACCTTCTGAGAGTGGGCATTTTCCCATGTCTCATTCTTGTTCTTTTTTATCTTTCTTCAAGCCTCCACTGTGCTCAAATATATATAATCGCCTTCAAGGTATTTCTATACTTTCTTTAGGATTAAAATTTCAAAATTCAAACTTATTTTGTTCTCACACAAAAATGTACTAACTTCGCTTTCTGATTTTCCTATTACTGGTCATAGGATCGGAGAAGGCAATGGCAACCCACTCCAGTACTCTTATTGGTCAAGTTCTTTTGATTTTTTTTTCCCCCAGAAAGCCTCTTCATTTTCTATATTTTTCATTCACACTAGTAATTTTATTACCATTCACTTTAGAAAAATGTATTTATTTCTGGCTGCACTGCTGTCTTCATTACTACACGTGGGCCTTCTCTAGCTGCGGGGAGCTGGGGCTGCTCTCCAGCTGTGGTGCTTGGACTTCTCATAGTGGTGGTTTCTCTTGTTGAGAAGCACAGGCTCTAGGCACAAGGGCTTCGGTAATTACAGCACACAGGCTCAGTAGTTTAAAAGCATAAAGAGGAAGAAATAGTTTAAAAGCATAAAGAGGAAGAAGCAAGTGGCATACAGGCTTAGCTGCCCTGAGGCATGCCAGATATTCCTTGACCAGGGATCGATTCTGTGTCCCTTGCATTGGTGGGTGGATTCTTAATCACCAGACCACAAGGGAAGCCCTACCACTCACTTTTATAAGGGAAGCTCTTCCCAACTCATGGCTCTAGTTTCCTCTCCAGTCCGCTTTGCATGCGAGTGCCTCATTCATCTTTTTGAAACGTTTCTTCCTTCTGTTATTCTCTGACTCAAATCTCCAGCCACTGCCCATTACTAATTCGATAAAATCCATATTCCTTAGCCTCATATCCAAAAACTCCCTATTGTTAGGGCCCTTTTTGTTTTTTAAGTCTTCCAGTTTAAGTCTTTTCCTTTAGGTAGGCAAGTTCTTTACAACACAAGGGCAAATATTACATTGTTCATTTGCCATATTTCTCTCTTGCTCATAATATCTACTTCCTCCATACAAATCTTATCCTATTTTCAAGAGCCAATCTGTCAACTTTTAAAATTATTTTTAACTACTCCACGTTAACAGTCATCTATGCTTCTTCCAATTCCTATATTTTAAAATTGACTTTTCTAAAATTTTGGTACCTAGTGTGATATTAATAAATATTTTAATTTTTTATGCATGGCTTTTATTCTCCTTGAAATTATCTGCTCTTCATAAATAAAACTCTCTGACTTATAGAACATTAGAGTGTGAAAGAATTTTAAGCTCACCTGATCAAATGTTCTCATTGTATAGAAGAGAAAACAGGCATCGGTGACTGTCCCAAAGGCTCACAATAACTAATGACTTTTCTTATTCAGCTACCTTTCCCCATATGACTGGGGGAAAAGCTCGTTGATTACAGGGTAAACATCAGGGCTTCTCAGAGCTTGTAGAGTCCTTTGTAATTTACAGACTTTGCACGCAGTATCCCATTTTCTAGATGTAGTCTGTATGTCCTTGCTATCATGAGAGATTAAAATAATGTATGGTTAGCATTTCAGTTTCACTTGAATGCATATGAAATAATCCTTTTCATGGTAGGTTAAACCTTATATTTTCATATACTTACCATATGTATACCTTATATACCTTCTTAATTTGCTTTACTGTGGATGATACAAAGGTGAAATCAGGAAAGAGATTTGCATGATCATAAATGCCAAATTAGTAGAACCTGAAGTATTGAAGTTTTATATATAAATTATATCAGAATTTTATAAAAATATATGTTATAAAAAAGAACTTTCAGCCTAACAGAAGACATTTTGTTAAGTAATTATGATGATTCAGAACTTTGCTTGTTCTATTCGTTCTGTGAGTAAACCCTCAGTGCTAATAAGGCCAAGGTTTCTGTCTTTTCCTGATAAGAAGATGGGCTATATTTTGTTCTATGGACATTTTGATCTGGTACCTCCCTGAGTTGCAGTTTTTAAAATGAGTGAAGCCTATCACAAGGGAGTCTAGGACAGAGAAGACAATAGAGCATCCAAATCTGTTATTGTTTCATATCACCTTCAGATTTTCTGGGTCAGAATGTTCTCTTTGAATAGAGAACTCAGAATTTGCCACATATATTAAATCCCACTAAGAGCACAAATAGTAACAAATTAAAATTTTTTCTTATTTGATTGTATTTTCAGTTTAGTATTAATCAATATGCTCTCTTTAAATATAAAAATCCCTATGGAATTTTTATTAATTAATCCTTGGTTGATGCCTCGATTCCTGATTGGACCCAAATAGGACCCTGGTAGGGTCCTCTCCATACCCTTCATTGTTCATTTAGCATCCCATGGACGGAGGAGCCTGGTAGGCTGCAGTCCATGGGGTCGCTAAGAGTCAAACACGACTGAGCGACTTCACTTTCACTTTTCACTTTTCTGCATTGGAGAAGGAAATGGCATCCCACTCCAGTGTTCTTGCCTGGAGAATCCTAGGGACGGGGGAGCCTGGTGGGCTGCCGTCTATGGGGTCACACAGAGTCGGACATGACTGAAGCAACTTAGCAGCAGCAATTCAACTAAAGCTGAGCGCTGAAGTATTGTTGCTTTTGAACTGTGGTGTTGGAGAAGACTCTTGAGAGTCCCTTAGACTGCAAGGAGATCCAACCAGTCCATCCTAAAGGAAATCAGTCCTAAATATTCATTGAAAGGACTGATGCTGAAGCTGAAACTCCAATATTTTGGCTACTGATGTGAAGAACCGACTCATTGGAAAAGACCCTGGTGTTGGGAAAGATTGAAAGCAGGAGGAGAAGGGGACACCAGAGGATGAGATGGTTGGATGGCATCACTGATGCAATGAACATGAGTTTGAGTAGGCTCTGGGAGTTGGTTTTGGACAGGGAAAGCCTAGTATGCTGCAGTCCATGGGGTCACAAAGAGTCAGACATGGCTGAACGACTGAACTGAACTGAATTGAATTCAGCTAACAACTTTTGTGTATCATCATCTTTTGTGTATCTAAAATTACCTAGTGGGAATTCCCTGGTGGTCCAGTAGTTAAGAATCCACACTTCCAATGCAAGGGGTATGGGTCCAATCCCTGGTCAGGAAACGAGATCCCACATGCCAAGTGATGTGGCCAAAAATAAAATAAAATAGCCCATCACTTAATCCATTATACCCATCTTTTTCTGTAGATTCTTAAACATGTTCATCATAGTTATAGTGTTTATCTGCCAATTCCTCATTGTGTGGGTGTTTCTATTGATTGTGTTTGTCCTTGGCTGTGAGAGAGATTCTTTTCTGCTTCTTCATATCTAGTAATTTTGATTATACATTGTAGAAAGTCTAAATTCTATTATTATATTTCTCTAAAGAGTAGTGAATTTGTTTTAGCAGTTAGATTACTAGCAAGTCATTTGGACCCTGTTGAGTCACAGTATTCTTTGTAAAGGTGGATTTACCTTTGTTGTACCCTTCGACTTGGGAGTAACTCTTTAACTTAGAACATAATCCTTGATCCTATAGCAAGTCCTTTTACAAATTTAAATTAAAAGTTCAAAGTGTTTATCTAAAGTGTTGATCAGACTTGTCTAACTGGAAAGAAGCTTAAACTCCAAACTCTGTCCCCTTGTGTCTTCCCAGTACCACTGCTAAGATACCAGCTCAGCGTTTTTAGAATGCCTCTTCCTCTCTCAGTTTCTACTGGGCTCTTTACAGTCACGCCTGCACGTATGGAGTGAGGTTCAGCCAAGTGTTCTAAAGTCTGCAAATTTGGGTCTCCCCATGCTGTGGCTTGCTCTTCCAAGATTTCTTTCTCTGTATCCTGGTATTTTGGCAGCCCCAAATTCTAACCTTAGATTTCCCAGCTGAAGATTGTTGCTCTCTGCTTGAGCTCTACGTTTCAAGTTTCTCATTTACTGGGGAGTTGCTTCATGGGAGTACGTGGATAAATCCAGTTTCACCTATTATGCTAACTTGTTTCCACAATTTGATTTATTCTTGTTTCTGCCTCCTTTTCTTTCTGTTCCAGTGCCTTCAAACAGTTATTCTCGTTGTTAATGCAAGGAAAGCTAAAATGCTGTTAAGTTACTCTGCTATCACCAAAAGTTAGGCATGTACACACAATTTTATATTTTGCTCTTTAAAGAGTTTCATGTATTTTTCAATTTATTAAAGCATTTTTATAAATATCTGTAATGACTGAAGAATGCTCCAGTGTGTATGTGAATAAATATATTATCATTTACTTGGATATTCTATTACAAGGAGTCATATATTTAGATGTTAGAGAACTACAGCAAACACTTTTCTGCATAAAGCATTTGTGAAAATTTCTAGTTGTTTGGGAGAGAGATTTCCAGGGCTGAGACTAGTATAGATTAATAAGCTTTCTTTGAATTATTTTCCACTTTTAAAAATAATCAATTGGTAAATTTATGTATAATAAATTATAATAAATACATTATTAATGGATTTCTGGGTTTCTAGGTTTGTGTTACTAGCAATGGATTCCTTTAACAACTTGATACAACACAAGTTCTCAGAGGCATATCACAAATATGAAGTCAAAGTTTTTAGTTACTTTTTTAAAAATTCAAATAAAGTTTTATTTCCTTGCACGTATTAACATATACTGGATCTCCTGAATATATTACCAAACTGAAATAGAATGAAACAACGTTGTTTTCTTTTTTCCACAAAAATAATTTATTATTGTAGAATAACATACTGGGCTTTCTTGTGGTATGTCTTTAATTTCCTACTTTTAAACTTAGAAACATAGTCTATTTGTGTGTGAACAGAGATAGTCATTATTTATAAAAATAATGACAAAAATCTATATTTCTGGTTGTGATCTCTCTTCTTATAAATTTACTTCATTTGTGTCTTGTCTGAAGTATGATAATCAAAAGATATTTAATCATTTGAATGATCATATGAAATGATATCATTTCTCAAATAACCATTTCATTTCTTTGACATATTAATATAGTCATTGTCAAGGATATCTTCTATCTAATCAAAATATTGTCTTTTTCTTTAAGCAAAAAGAAGATAATGTACGTTGCTTAAATATGCTTGGCCATTTTGGTTTCGATTGTTTGGCTCATCAGCTGGTGGACAGATCTGTTCAACAAGGATTCGTTTTTAATATTCTTTGTGTGGGTAAGTGCCAAACCCCTCCCATGAATTATTTCTTAAATGTTCATTTCAACTTATTTTAAGTGGCATAACACTGGTGCTGTTTCTTTAAGACCATGTCTTTGTGTTTGTATTGGTTTGCATCTTCTTAGCCGTGTTAGTTCGAAATTTTTTCTCTAAGTGTTTCAGTGCTCTTCAAAATCTGATACACCTTTGTGTATTTTATCTTTCCATATTATGTTAATGATGGATGGAGTCAGAAGTATCATATATATTCCAGGGATATTCTAGTCTTTGAAGTATTTGGGACCATTCTAGGGAGGGGACAGGGTGTCACTTCGCAGATATCTTATGCCCCTATGATGTATCTGTTTCCATACAGGGGAAACTGGAATTGGAAAATCAACCTTGATTGGCACACTGTTCAATACTAATTTGAAAGACAAAAAATCTTCACATTTTTACTCAAGTGTTGGACTTAAAATTCAGACATATGAACTCCAGGAAAACAATGTTCAGTTGAAATTAACTGTTGTGAAAACAGTGGGCTATGGTGATCAAATAAACAAAGAAGCCAGGTGGGTGTTTTCTTATTTTAATTTTAAAAGTTATTGTAATTTCAAGGAATTTGCTTTTTTTCTCCATATATTAAAAAGTAATGTTCTTCTAGAATATATCTAAAATTGAATCACTTTGCTGTATAGCAGAAATTAGAACAACACTATAAATCAACTATGCTTCAATTAAAACATAATAAAGTGGGTTTATTGTAGATGGCATGTAGTTGGATTTTTTTTTTTTAATCCATTCAGCCACTCTTTGTCTTTTGATTGGGGAGTTTACTCCTTTCAAATGGGCTTCCCTGGTAGCTCAGCTGTTAAAAAATCTGCCTACAATACAGGAGACCTCGGTTTGATTCCTGGGTTGGGAAGATCCCCTGGAGAAGGGAAAGGCAACTCACGTCAGTATTCCGGCCTGGAGATTTCAGGGTCTCAAAGAGTCAGATGCGACTTTCACTTTTCATTCTTTTCAAATAATTATATATAGTATATACTCTGTAGTATATAATAATACATATGAGTAATTATTCACAAGGAATGACTTACTATTATTATTTTGCTATATGTTTTCTGTCTATCTTATAGTTCCCTTGTTCCTCATTTCCTCTTTTTGTTTCTTTGTATTTTGTTGATTTTTGTAGTGATGTGTTTTCTTCCTTTCTCTTTTTCTTTTATGTATCTTTTATAGGTACTTTCTTTGTGGTTATCATGAGGTTTATATAAACATTTTATAACAGTTTATTTAAGCTTATAACAACTTCAATCACTTGCACAATTTTACAGTTTTACGTGTTCTTCACTCTTGATATCAAACTTCATATTTTTATGTTATTCATCCATTAAAAGATTTTTTTATACTTTTTTCTTTTTACTTCTATGTTACAGGTAAAAGTGATTAACATACCTTTTTCATTATAGTGTTACAATATTCCCTATTTGTCTATATTTACCTTTATCGACCTCTACCATTGAGTTTTATACTCCTGTGTTACTATAACGAGCCCTCTTGTTTCAACTTGAATAACTCTCTTTAGCGTTTCTTTTCAGGTAGATCTAGTGGCATTTCTTTTAAGGCAAATTTCGTGGTGATGAACTTCCTCAGTGTTTATTTGTCTGGGAAGTATTTTTTTTCTTTCATTTCTAGAAGGCAGTTGGTAGGTTTTTTTTTATTTTTATAACTTTGACTATATTATCTCATTCTTTTCTAGCCTGCAAATTTTATGCTGAGAAATTGGCTCATGGTCTTATGGGGGCTCCCTTATATGTGAGGAGTTGCTTTTCTGTTGCTGCGTGCAAAATTTACTTTTTGTCCTTGACTTTTTAAAAAGAAATTTTATTGGAGTGTAGCTGTTTTACAATGATGCATTTGTGTCTATTGTGCAGCAAAGTGAATCAGCCATACACAACCACGTGCTGTGCGCCCATTTGTTCAGTCATGTCTGACTCTTTCCGACCCATGGACTGCAGCCCACCAGGTTCCTCTGTTCTTGGAATTTTCCAGGCAAGAATACTGGAGTGGGTTGCCATTTCCTACTCCAACGCATACATACACCCCCTCTTTTTTGGATTTCCTTCCTATTTAGGTCACCACAGAGCACTGAGTAGGGTTCCCTGTGCTAGACAGTAGATTCTCATTAGTTATCCATTTTGTACATAGTAGTGTATAAATGTCTATCTCAATCTCCCAGTTCATCCCACCCCTCCATTTCCTCCCTTGGTGTCCATATATTTGTTCTCTACATCTGTGTCTCTATTTCTGATTTGCAAATAAATTCATCTGTACCATTTTTCTAGATTCCAAATATATGTGTTAATATACAATATTTGTGTTAATATACGATATACAAAATATACAGTATTTTCTCTTCCTGACTTACTTCACTGTATGACAGTCTCTAGGTCCATCCACACCTCTGCAAATGGCGCAATTCGTTTCTTTTTATGGCTGAGTAATGTTCCATTATATATATATATGCCACATCTTTACCCATACCTCTGTTGATGAGCATTTATGTTGCTTCCATGTCTTGGCTATTGTTTACAATGCTGCAGTGAACACTGGGATGCATGTATCTTTTGGAATTATGGTTTTCTCTGGGTATATGCCCAGGAGTGGGATTGTTGGGTCATATGGTAGTTCTATTTTTAGATTTTTAAAGCAACCTCCGTACTTCTCCATACTGGCTGTATCAATTTACATTCCCTCCAACGATGTAAGAGGATTCCCTTTCCTCCACACCCTATCCAGAATTCATTGCTTGTAGATTTTTTAATGATGGCTGTTCTGACCAGTGTAAGGTAATACCTCATTGATTTGCATTTCTCTAATAATTAATGATACTGAGCATCTTTTCACGTGTTTTTGGTCATCTGTATGTATTCTTTGGAGAAATGTTTACTTAGTTCTTCTACCCATTTTTTGATTGGGTTGTTTGTTGTTTTGATATTGAGCTACATGAGCTGTTTGCATATTTTGGAGATTGATCCCTTGTCAGTTGCTTCATTTGCAAATATTTTCTCCCATTCTGAGAGTTGTCTTTTTTTTGTCTTGTTTATGGTTTCCTTGGCTGTGCAAAAGTTTTTAAGTTTAATTAGGTCCTCTTTGTTTATTTTTGTGTTTATTTTCATTACTTGAGTTGGTGGGCCTAAAAAGATCTTGCTGCAATTTCTGTCAAAGAGTGTTCTGCCTATGTTTTCCTCTGAGAGTTTTATGGTGCCTGACTTACACTTAAGAATGCATTGAGCTGTATACCCACCACCTCAGCTGGGACCTTGAACAGTTGTATCACCTCCAAAAATTATCTTGTGCTTTAGTCAATTTATTCTTGTGCTGATACCATGCTGTATTAATTAGTTTAGCTTCACAGTAAGTCCTAATATAGGAAGAATATATCTTCTTCATTTTTTTTTCCAGTATGTCTTGAGCATTCTTGGTTCTTTGCACTTATATATATGTATACATACAAAAAACTTGGATTCTAATTGGGACTGCATTGAACTGAGAGAGCATTTTGCCTTTTCTGTAAACAGTGGGTCCTTACAAAAATTATTCATTTTTGACTGTGCAGTATCTTCCTTGCTGCTCATGGGCTTTCACTAGTTGTGACAAGTGGGGGTTACTCTTCCTTGTGGGTCACAGGCTTCTTGTGGTGGTGGCTTCTCTTGTGGTGGAGCATGGGCTCTAGGCATGTGGGCTCAGTAGTCACAGCACTCAGACTCGATAGTTGCAGAACCCTGGCCCTAGAGTGTGGGCTCACCTGTGCGCAAGGTTAGCTGACCCTCAGCGTGTGGAATCTTCCTTGATCAGGAATCTAACCCGTGTCTCCCGCATTGGTAAGCAGATTCTTCACCACTGTGCCACCAGTCAAGTCCAATAATGGGCCTTCTTATTGGTTTATAATTGTTATCGTTGTAAGGACATGTTATGCACATTTTAATTGCTGGGGCAAGCTAGTGAGTGTACATATTCACTATATAGTAAATGATAAAATCACAGACATCAGATGATATTAATCTGTTATGTTAAATGTTTGAATAATCTTTTTTTTTTCCAGCTACCAGCCAATTGTTGACTACCTAGATGCTCAATTTGAGTCCTATCTTCAAGAAGAATTGAAAATTAAACGTTCTTTAGGTGACTACCATGATTCCCGCGTCCATGTGTGCCTTTACTTCATTGCACCTACAGGACATTCTCTGAAGTCTCTTGATATATTAACCATGAAGAACATTGACAGCAAGGTGCGTTTGGTAAATCCATCAGCCTATCAAGATTTGATACTTATTTTGAAACAATACAAATCTTGAACTTCCCTAGTGGTCCAGTAGTTAAGAATCCATCTGTGGGTGCAGAGGACATGAGTTCAATATCTAGTCCGGGAAGATCCCATATGCCATGGGGCAACTAAGCCCGTCTGCCACAACTACTGAACCTAAGAAACAGTGCAAATCTTGAAAGCATTTGCACACAAGAACTTGACTTCCCCAGTGGCTCAGATGGTAAAGAGTCTGCCTTCAGTGCAGAAGACCAGGTTTGATTCCTGGGTTGGGAAGATCCCCTGGAGAAGGAAATGACAACCCACTCCAGTATCCTTGCCTGGAAGATTCCATGGATGGAGGAGCCTAGCAGGCTACAGTCCATGGGGTCACAAAGAGTCAGATACAACTGAGTGACTTCACATATGTATCATTTTTTCTGTTAATCTTTAGAGCATTTGTGTTAGTTTTCTAGAGATACCATTACAAAATGTCATTTAGTGATTTAACAATAGAAAGTGATTTAAACAACAGACATTTATTTTCTTACAGTTCCAGAAAGTGTCACCAAGTTTTGTTTTTTCTGAAACCTCTCAGTTCAGGAAGTAGATGGCCACTTTCTCACTGTCACCTCACATGATCTTTTTTTTGTACACACATGTGATGTCTCTGTGTGTCCAAGTTTCCCGTTTTTATGAGGACACTGGTGGAACTGGGTTAACGTTATTTTAATGGCCTTAGATGATGCAAATGAATGATAAGTAGAAGGAAAATTTGATCTGTTCTACAATGTTGATGAAAAGTCTCTTCTGACATTTTAATACTCAATTGAATATGAAATCAAATTGATCATACTTCATTTTGCTACTTACATTTTACCAAACCCAGATGCATTGAAAGTGTAAGAAAATTTGAGAAGAGAAAAAACTGAGCCTTCTAAACCTGATTTCTGATTAAAGTTTAATCTTCAAAAATACTGATGATTTTGGAAAGCAATTTTATGAAGAAGTCATGAAGCTAGGGGTTATTTGGTTACAAAAACGTGTTGTCAGATATTGTGAGGTTTTCACTGTAAAAATAACATTTAATAATTAATTCTCAATGGTGAGTTTTTCTTTTCTTCTTTCTTAATAGGTGAACATTATACCAGTGATTGCCAAAGCAGATGCAATTTCTAAAAGTGATTTACAGACATTTAAGTGTGAGATAATGAATGAATTGATTCGTAATGGCATCCAGATATATCAGTTCCAAACAGATGATGAAACTAGCACTCACATGAACTCCTCGATGAATGTAAGCTTCTAACTATTGAATCTCAATTCTATTTGAGGGGGGGAATGAAAATATAATTTATAAGTAACCTTATTAGCAATACAGAAAAAATTGGAAAACATCCTGATGGTGGGAAAGATTGAGGGCAAGAGGAGAAGGGGGCGACAGAGGATGAGATGATTGGATGGCATCACTGACTCAGTGGACATGAGTTTGAGCAAACTCCAGGAGATAGTGAAGGCAAAGAGTTGGACATGACTTAGCAGCTGAACAACAATGTTAGTGCTATAGTGTCACTTTTATCTGACAAAGAGACCATAAATAAGGTATATTTCCCCAAAATCCAGTGTGGGAAAATGTTTCTTTTTCTTGATTTTGAAAAATATTTGCTGAGAATCAATTATTTTAAGAAGCATTTTATTCTTTAAAAAATCATTTTAGAAAGATATAGTTCACATACCATATGACTCACCCATGAAAGTATACAATTTAATGATTTTTAGTCTGTTCACAATGTGTGCAACCACCTCCACAACCAAACTGAGAACATTTTTATTATAAATAGAAATAGAAATATTATCTCAAAAAGAAACCCCATACTCTTTAGCTTTTCTCCCCTACTGCCTGTCAGCCTTCCTCTCCACCAGCCCTAGGAAACCACTAATCAACATCTTTCTCTTCAGATTCTTCTGTTCTGGATATCATATGAATGGAATTATATAGTGTTTGGTCTTTTCATGCTTTAATTGGCTATTAGTATGTCTTCTCAGGGGAAAAATCTACTCAGATCCTTTGTGCATTTTTAAATGAGCTCTTTTTTTTTTAAATTGAGTTGTTAGAGCTCTTTATGTATTCTAGATACCAGTTGTTTATGAGATATATGATTTGCAATTATTTCCCCCTAATCTATTAGTCATTTTTTCATTTTATTTCTGGTGTCCTTTGAAACATGAGCTTTTAAAAAATATTGATGAAGTCCAATGTATTTATTTTAGTTGTTATTTGTGCTTTTGATGTCATATCTAAGACTGTTTTGTCAAATCCAAGGTAATAAAGATTTTCTTATGTTTCCTTCTTAGAGGTTTTAAAATTGTGGTAAAATATACCTTGAATGAAGTTTACCATATTAAACTTTTAATTTTTTAATTTTTAAAATTTTTAAAATGTTTTTGATATGGACCATTTAAAAAGTCTTTACTGAATTTGTTACGGTTTTATGAAGTCATTACTGAATTTGTTACGGTTCTGTTTTATGTTTTGTTTTTTTTTTTGGCTAAGAGGCATGTGGGTTCTTAGCTCCCTGACCTGGGGTTAAACTTGCAACCCCTGCATTCGAAGGCAAAGTCTTAACCACTGGAATGCCAGGGAAGTCCCCAACCTAAATCTTTCAAAGTTCACAGTTGAGTGGCATTATCTGTTCATAGTGTAGCTGCTATCATTGCCACCAGCTATATCCACAGAACTTTTTTCATCTTGAAAAACTGAGGCTCTGCCATAAATAATAATTCCCTGTCATTCCTTCCATCAACTTTATGAATTTGACTACTCAAAGTACTTCTAGTAGATAGAATTATATAATATTTGTCCTTTCCTACCTGTACAAATAATTCTTTGAGTCTCTACTTTCAGTTCCCTTGGGCCAGTTCTTGTCTGTGCCAAGAAGTGGAGTTGCTGGCTTGTATGATAATTGTAGGTTTAATTTCTTGAGGAACTGCCATACTTTTTTCCGTAATGGCTTCACTTATTTTTGCATTCCCACAAAAAGTGCACAAGGTTTCCAGTTTATCCACATTCATACCAACACTTGTTATTTTCTATTCTTTTTTAAACGATAGCTTATCTTTTTTTTTTTTTTTTTTAAACGATAGCTTATCTTAATGGATATGAGTTGCTATTGCACTGTGGTGTGTGTGTGTGTGTGTAGAGTCATCTTTATTATAGTTCATGAGTACTGACATGGATTTCTTTATTAAGACATCTAAATTGTTATGGGCAGCTGCTTTCCACTTTTACCTGAGAATGGTAAAGAAGCCAATATTAGTGTCATTACATCAAGTTTTCACCTGATAGGAAACCTGAACAGGTCTCTTGGGTCTTCTAGGTCACTGTTATACTGTCCCCAGACCTCCCCGCACCCAAGCGTCTCTGGAATTCCCTATACATTTCAAAAGGCACTTGGGCAAGAAAACACTATTACTCTGCTCGTTTTTAAGGTGCAGTTCCTGGGTTAAATATTGTGCATATACATCTCCAAATTGCCCAGGCTTATCTTCCAAATAATGCATTACTCATTTTACTAATCTCCCTGCCAAACAAAGGACCCCAAAGCATTGTGTCAATCTCAAAGAAGTCAGGTGAGGCTCTTCTCTCCTCAAATCAAGTTATTTGAAATCCCAAATGAAATGCTAGTGCCAAAGTGCAAAACAGTAGCCTTTCCTGAAAAGCTGCATTGTGATTTTTAGAAAAAATTTATTTCTATATTTCTCTGTTGGCCGTGCTGGATCTTCGCGCTGCAGCACATGAGCTCTAGGTTCTTTAGTAGCTGTGGCACAAGGGGCTTTGTTGCTCTGTGGCATGTGGGATCTTCCTTGACCAGGAGTCAACCCTATCCCTTGCATTGGCAGGAAGATTCTTTACCACTGGACCACCAGGGAAGACCTGCCCTTTTCAAAAAATGGGTTGTTTGTTTGATACTGAGTTGTATGAGCTGTTCATATATTTTAGGTATTAACTGCTAATTAGATATGTCGTTTCCAAACATTTTCTTCCGTTCCGTAGGCTGGCTTTTCATTTTTTGACAGTTTCTTTTACTGTGCAAAAGGGTTTGAGTTAAATTAGGTCCCATTTGTTTCGTTTTGCTTTTGTATCCTTTGCCTGAGAAGAAAGATCTAAAAAATATTGGGACCACTTATGTCAGTGTTCTGCCTAGAGTTTTCTTTTAGGAGTTTCATGGTTTCTGGTCTTAGATTTAGGTCTTTAACTCATTTTGTATTGATCTTTGTATATCTTATGAGAAACATTCAAATTTCATTCCTTTACATATTAACTGGGTAGTTATCCCAGCACCACTTATTAAAGAGAGACTGTCTTTTCCCATCGTATATTTTCCCCTCTTTTGTCATAGATTAATTGGCCATGTGTGTGTAATTTTATTTCTGGGTTCTCTGTTCTGTTCCACTGATCTGTGTGTCTCTTTGTGCTAGTACCATACTATTTTGATACTGTAGTTTTATAGTATAGTCTGAAGTTAAAAAGTGTGATACTTAACCGTTTTATTCTTTTTTCCTCAAGATTGATTTGGCTATCTGAGCTCTTTTGCAATGCCATACAATTTTATTATGTATTATGTAACAATTCCATTAGTTTTGTGGAAAATGTCATGTGTATTTTGATAAGGATTACATTAAATCTGTAGATTACTCTGAATAGTATGAACATTTTAACATTATTAATTCTTCCAATCCATGAACATGGTATTTTTTTCACTAATTTGTGTCATCTTCATATCCTTCATCAGTGTCTGATATTTTTCAGAATATTGGTCTTTCATCTTGTCTTTTAAGCCAATTTCTAGGTATTTTATTCATTTTGATGCAATTTTAAATGGATTGTTTTCTTGATTTCTCTTTTTGGTAGTTCGTTATTAGTAAACAGAAAAGCAACATGTAGAAATTTGTGTGTTAACCTTCATTATTCAACTTTATTGAATTCATTTTTCATTTTTAGTGATTTTTGGTAGAGACTTAAAGTTTTCTGTATATAGTATTATATCATCTGCAAATACTGACAGTTTTACTTTTTCCCTTCCAACTTGGATACCTTTTATTTATTTTTGTTGTCTGACTGCTGTGGCTTAGACTTCTAATATTATGTTAAATAGAAGTGAGATCTCACACAAATGCTTGCAGAAATTAATCTGCGCGTATTTAATGCTAAGTCATAAAATCTGAGGCAGGATAAATCACTTGTTTGAATAAACTTATTATGTATTCTTGTCTCTGTTATTTCCATAACAGAAATAAGAGTAACAGAGTAAGTCATATTGGTATAAGAAAATATGATGAAATTCATTTTTACTTTCTAGAGCCTCTTACCTTTTGCTGTAGTAGGAAGTACGGATGAAGTGAAAGTTGGAAAAAAGACAGTCAGAAGACGTCAGTACCCCTGGGGAATTTTACAAGGTAAGTATAACAAACCTCCATGAGAAGGCTTGCTCTGGAGTGATTATGCTTAAATACATATAATTATAAAATTATGTAAAATATAACTATAAATATATAAAACAAAATATTTTAACTTGAATCAATATTGGTAACTCTCATTAAACAGCAAATTAACAGTTACTGATAAGGAGCACAGATTCTGTTTCATTTGAGATAGTGATTATTTTGACTATAATTTATTCTCATGGGGATTTTAAATTCAGAAACTGAGCAGAACCTTCTCATTTACCTCAGTCTGCCATATGCAGATTATCTCTGTGGTGCTAAACCATCATATTCAGAATGCTGAAAAGTTCTTTGAACAAAAGAACTTTGAACAATGTGGAAGCATAAATATTGGTACTTGAAACATGTTATAAAAGTTCATTGCTACCCAATTTATAAGGCACTTTTAAGTGGTTACTAGTAAAAGGGATGGTAAACTATTTCAAAAATAAAGTAATATAATTTATTTTTGGATAAATTATACCTAGACATTTATATTCGGAGAAGGCAATGGCACCCCACTCCAGTACTCTTGCCTGGAAAATCTCATGGACGGAGGAGCCTGGAAGGCTGCAGTCCATGGGGTCGCTGAGGGTCGGACATGACTGAGCGACTTCACTTTCACTTTTCACTTTCACTTTTCACTTTCATGCATTGGAGAAGGAAATGGCAACCCACTCCAGTGTTCTTGCCCGGAGAATCCCAGGGACAGGGGAGCCTGGTGGGCTGCCGTCTGTGGGGTCGCACAGAGTCGGATATGACTGAAGTGACTTAGCAGCAGTAGCAGACATTTATATTAGTTATCTAGCATCATGATAAATTAGAATATTGTCATAACAGTCATTTATTGTTTGATTCATATACTTATACTAATTATTGAGGACTGGATTATCTCTATCTGTAGAGATAATGTTCCAAATGTTATTTACAATTAATGTATTATAAAATTTTCAATTTATTAAATGTACGTAAAGACAACATATTTTAATGAATATTATATTTGGTTATAATATCATACCCAATATCCAAAATATTGTGATCAGTCTTTTGGATATGACAAGCACAGGAGAGAGCCATGTGAATTTATTGAGTGATTTTGAAAAGTGACTAATTCATTCTCATACATATGGTATACAAATATGATTTAATAACTACATCATGTACAATTGTTAAGGCCTTTACGTTAGCAGGATTTAATTAAATTACTTAGTTTAGTGAAATTATCTTCTTTAAAAGAAGATCATTTATAGTTTATTTATAGATCAGGAAATTTGCTTTAAGTTTGTTAACCAGAGACTAAATAGGAAACAGTGAAATAATATGTTACATTATATTAGTATATAGCATCAGTTCATCAGTTCTTTTGAAAAATACTAAATTATTAAAGAAAACTTATGCTATATAAGGAGAAGGCAATGGCAACCCACTCCAGTACTCTTACCTGGAAAATCCCATGGACGGAGGATTCTGGTGGGCTGCAGTCCATGGGGTCCCTAGGAGTCGGACACGACTGAGCGACTGCACTTTCACTTTTCACTTTCACTTTTCACTTTCATGCATTGGAGAAGGAAGTGGCAACCCACTCCAGTGTTCTTGCCTGGAGAATCCCAGGGACAGGGGAGCCTGGTGGGCTGCCGTCTATGGGGTTGCACAGAGTTGGACACAACTGAAGTGACTTAGCAGCAGCATGCTATATAAGTTTCAAAACCACAAAATTAAAAGACTCTTGCTCCTTGGAAGAAAAGCTATGACCAACCTAGACAGCATATTAAAAAGCATAGATATCACTTTGCTGACAAAAGTCCATATAGTCAAAGCTATGTATACATTCCATACATTCCATTAGTCATGTATGGATGTGAGAGTTGGGCCATAAAGAAGACTGAGTGCCAAAGAATTGATGCTTTTAAATTGTGGTGTTGGAGAGGACTCTCGAGAGTTCCTTGGACTACAAGGAGATCAAATCAGTTAATTCTAAAGGAAATCAGTCCTGAATATTCATTGGAAGGACTAATGCTGAAGCTGAAGCTCCAATATTTTGGCTACGTGATGAGAAGAGCCAACTCATTGAGAAGAGTCTTTTCCTCATTGGAAAAGACCCTGATGTTGGGAAAGATTGAAAGCAGGAGGACAGGGAACAACAGAGGATGAGATGGTTGTATGGCATCACCAATTCAATGGACATGAGTCTGAGCAAGTTCCGGGAGACGGTGAAGGACAGAGAGGCCTGGTATGCTGCAATCCATGGGGTCCCAAAGAGTCAGATACAACTGAGCGACTGAACTGAACTGATGCTGTATGCTAATATAATGTAACATATTATTTCACTGTTTCCTATTTAGTCTCTGGCTAATAAATTTAAAGCAAATTTCCTGGTCTATAAGTAAACTATACCTATAATTGACATGTACCATATAAGCATAGTTACATGGTTAAAAGATTTATAGCTATTATTCAGAATGCTCTAAGCTCATTCAAGAATACTTATTGAGTGATAAGGATTGATAATAAGCTTTGTGGCTTTATTATTTTTCTGCCTAGTGGAAAATGAAAACCACTGTGACTTTGTTAAGCTCCGGGATATCCTTCTTTGTACAAATATGGAAGACTTGAAAGAACAGACTCACACTTGGCACTATGAACGTTACAGGCGCAACAGACTTCACATAATGGGATTTACTGATATGGGTCCAAATAACCAGCCAGTTAGGTGAGTGGAGATTTCTCTTGAACAAGATGATAGGTGACTTGGAAATCCCCTACAACCGTGAGATGTGATTATTTTGGAATGAGAATAGCTCTGCTTCTCATGTTCTGGGCCAACTGAATCTTGTGGGTTTTCATTGTCTTCAGACCTCAATGGAGGGTTAGTAGGAGCAACATAATGCAAGGGCTTATTTATATGCCTCCAATATGTACGTGTCCCTGGAGGAGGGCATGGCAACCCACTTCATATTCTTGCCTGGAGAGTCCCATGGATGGACACGACTGAGCTATTAAGCACACACAATATGTACTTGTGCTGAAACCCTCCATGTCAATCCCAAAGAGAGAAGTTTTTATAGGCAAAATTTGGGAGGGAGGGCTGTAGGGTGTGTACCCTCCCCTTATTGGTTGGTGGTGAGGTAACAAGATGGTGTTCAATCATCAGCCGTCTGGTTACAGCCAGTCTGGGGTCCATATGCTTGTGCTCAGCCTGAAGTTATCATCCTCCATGTGGGTAGGAGCCTTGGTTCCTGTAGAACTCAGAGATCTGTTCCTGTGTCTTGGCTGTTGTGAATAGTGCTGCTATGAGCACAGGGGTCCAGGTATCTTTTTAAATTATAGTTTTGTTCTGGCATATGCCCAAGAATGGGATTGGTGGATCATATAGCAACACTATTTTCAGTTTTTAGGGGGAATGTCTATACTGTTTTCCACAGTGGCTCTTCCACTTTACATTTCCACCAGCAGTGAAGTTTTGGTTTGTTTTTTTTCTCACACCCTCTCCAGCATTTGTTATTTGTAGATTTTTTCATAATGGCCTTTCTGACTGATGTGAGGTGGCACCCCATTATAGTTTTG
Organism: Oryx dammah; assembly: GCF_014754425.2. Classification (NCBI taxonomy): domain Eukaryota; kingdom Metazoa; phylum Chordata; class Mammalia; order Artiodactyla; family Bovidae; genus Oryx; species Oryx dammah. The sequence continues at coordinate 184,494,643 of NW_024070186.1, read as the reverse complement.
ATTTGCATTTCTCTAATAATTAGAAATGAAAGTGAAAGTGAAGTCGCTCAGTCGTGTTCGACTCTTTGCGACCCCATGGACTGTAACCTATCAGGCTCCTCTGTCCATGGGATTTTCCAGGCAATAGCTCTGGAGTGGATTGCCATTTCCTTCTCCAGAGGATCTTCCCGACTCAGGGATCGAGCCCAGGTCTCCCGCATTGTAGACAGACGCTTTACCGTCTGAGCCACCAAATGCTGAGCATCTTTTCATGTGTGTAATGGCTATCTGTATATCTTTTTTGGAGAAATGTTTATTTAGGTCTTCTGCTTGTATTTCATTCGGGTTGTTTGGTATTTTGTTTTCAAGTTATAGGAGTTGTTTATATTGGGTTGGCCAAAAAGTTCATTTGGGTTTTTCCATACAATGTTACATATTATTGATATACAATATATATTTTTATATGTTTATTTATATTAACATTTTAATATAAGAGCACACACATTTCTTTTTAGTTTTCAAGAGATCTATGAAGCCAAAAGGCAGGAGCTCTTGGAGCAATGTCAGAGGGAAGAAGAAGAGTTGAAACAGAAGTTTATGAAGCGAGTAGAGGAGAAAGAAACAGCATTTAAAGAAGCTGAAAAAGAGGCAAGTCCTGCTAGTTTGATATAATCCATATTCAAGTTTAGGTGTCCTATTAAATTGGGGGTTTTCATCTCAAGAGTTTAGATGATTTTGTTGAAGGATACTTTCTATTCTTCAAAAAGTAGCTATTTGCCATGTAAGTTTTGGATGCAGCCTTTAAAAAAATGATTGCCTGTAATCTGATTTTTCCTAGAGCATTTGGACAATAAGCTTTTTTGAATTTTTTTAAACTGAAGTATAAATTGACTTACAATATTACATCAGTTTTGGGTATACAACATTGAGTCAATATTTTTATATATTAAATACCATCTGTCGAGGAGGAGGGCATGGCATCCCACTCAACATTCCTGCCTGGAGAATCCCATGGACAGAGGAGCCTGGCGGGCCACAGTCCAGAGGGTCACACAGAATCAGACACGACTGAAGCAACAGCATGCATGCATGCACCATTTGTCAGCAGAGAAAGTTATTACAATACTATTCACTGTATTCTGTATGCCGCACATTACATCCCCATGACTTATCATTCTATAACTGGAAGTTTGTATCCTTTAATCTTCTTCACCTATTTCATTCATCCCTCTCCTCTGGCAACCACCAGTTTGTTCTCTGTATCTGTGAGTGTGTTTCTGTTTCATTATATTTATTCATTTGAATTGTTTTCTTTAGATTCTCTGTATAAGTGAAATCATATGGTATTTATCCTTCTCTTTCTTATCTATTATCTACCTCTGACTTATTTTACTTAGCACAATACCCTCCAGGTCCTTTCATGTTGTCTCAAAAGGCAAGGTCTCTCTCTCTCTCTTTTTTTTTTTAAACGGGTAATGTTCCATTGTATGTATGTATATGCATACATATAGCATATTTAAGTAAAAAGTTTTCTCAGTGATTTTGCTATCATTTATAAATACCATAGTCTCACATCCCCAGCCTTTCCAATCATTCTTCTCACCCTTGTATGTAGACGCTCATTTGTCCTCAGGTCTGAAAATGTATTTATGAGCGATATGACTCCAGCAGAGATACTTTTTGAGACTACTATTAAGATCAAGTGCTATTCTAATGATTAGGGTAGGTTTGATAATCAGAAGGAAAAGAAACATGTTCCTGGGGATGTGCCCCCATAGGGTGCTTTAAGTCACAACTGCAGGTTTGTTTTACAGCTACAGGACAAGTTTGAACATCTTAAGAAGATGCAACAAGAGGAGACAACGAGACTTGAAGAGGAGAGGAGACAACTGGAAGAAGAAATTCTAGCATTCCATAAAATGAAGGCCTCCTCTGGAACCTTGCAGAGTCAGGTGTGTACCAGTATAAAGAAGGACAAAGAGCGTAAGAAATAATCCTTTACCACTCTGTGTGTGGTAGAGCCCTTTCACTCTCTCGCTCATCCTCCTGCGAGATTTTCCTCATAGCACTTAATTCTGATTGAAATTATGCTGAGTTTTAAAATTTGTTTACTTGCTGTGTATTTCCTCTCCCTAGAAGGTGAGCTCCTTGAGAGCACATACCTTGATCATCTTGTTAGATGCTCTATCATCAGGGTTTAGAACAAGAGTAGCCCAGAATTGGTGCTCAATAAATATTTGCTAAAATGAAAGAAGATCGAAGATGTATGTAGCACAGTGTAAACGTGTTGATTTGTGGAAATTCTTTTACCATAGCCCTACCTGTGGCTCTGGTGACCAAGTATATGTATTATTTCATATCTAAATAGAAGTAGGGGATTTGTTGGCATGCAGTATTACAAAAAGCGAATCATTATGCTCATATTCCTTATAAAATTCTACTGATAATAGTTTCTTGATAGTTTTTATTAAATAAAATGCTGTTTCTGATTATAACTCTTATACTTTTATGTTAGGCCTTGTAAAACTAATATTGGAATAAAACTTCAGAAGTGAAAGAGAGTCAGAGAACAATGGGAAACCATGACTAACATTTGGATGATAATATTATGCCTTACATACTAACATTTACTTAAAACTAAAGTTATCAAAGTTTTAGAAAATAAAGTAGATTTTTAAAACTATTTCCAAAGTTTCCTTCTGACTATATATCTTGAATTTTCTGCATTTACAATGTCAGTTCACCTGTTTGTGTGGCTGAACTTTACCATGACTTATTCAGTCAAAGTACTACCCTTAAGGGTCTGTGTATATTTACTCTGAAATTTTTCTCATATTCCTGAAAGAATAAAAAATTTTTCTGTTGTAATTTTTTTTGCTGCTTTCATTTCAAAGGCAGCATGTTTTTCAGGGCATCAAGATATTGTGATTTAGGTTGGAAAGGGAAAACTTGAAATATTGAAAAAGTTGAGAAACAATGAAGAAAGAAATATCAACACATCAAAGCAATGTTAAAAAAAAGCAATGTTAGAAAAGAAACAAAACATGTTGTATCATTAATTTAAGGGACATGGGGTAAACAAAAAGAAAAAAAAAAGACGTCTGAAGACAGCAAAAATATCAGGCTTTTTGGATGCCAGTCTTGTTCTTGGCTACTTATGGGAACTTCTCCAGCCCCAAGGTAAACACTCCTGACACTCATTGAAAGTGAGAGTGCTGACAAGACTTTTCAGAGTCTCCTTTATGTCCGTGTTCCTCAGAGAGTAAATAAATGGGTTCAGCATTGGCGTGACCACAGTATACATCACAGAGGCAATTGCGCTGGTTCTGGAATTTTGGGTAGTGGCGGAACTGAGGTACACCCCAAGACCTGTGCCATAAAACAAGCAAACCACTGAAAGATGAGACCCACAGGTGGAAAAGGCCTTGTACCTCCCCCTTGCTGATGTAATCCTCAGTATGGAGGAGACAACCCGAGAATAAGAAACAACAATGCCAGAGAGGGGAATAATGCCCATGAGCACAGTGGCAAAATACATCTCTATGATACTGAGAAGATTGTCAGAACAGGCAAGTTGGATAACCTGATTGATTTCACAGAAGAAATGGGGAATCTCCAAGTCAGTACAAAAGGACAGCCGCAGCACCAGCAAACTGCGTAGCAAAGAGTCCAGGACACTCAATATCCAAGATGTCAGCAACAGCAAGCCGCAGAGCTGGGGGTTCATCTTGGTTGTGTAGTGCAGTGGATGGCAGATGGCTACGAACCGGTCATAGGCCATCACAGAGAGGAGGAAAATGTCCAGTTCTGCAAAAAGGATGAAAAAATACAGCTGAGTGAGGCAGCCTTCATAGGTGATGCCTCTGTTCTGGACGTAGAGGTTCAGCAGCATCTTTGGGATGGTGGTAGAGGTGAAACAGATGTCTGAAAAAGACAGATTGGAGAGGAAGAAGTACATGGGTGTGTGGAGGTGGGAGTCATAGATGGTGGTCAGAATGATGAGCAGGTTTCCAGCAATAGTTATCAGGTACATGGAGAGGAAAAGCCAAAAGAGGAGAGGCTGCAACTCTGCCTCACCTGACAGTCCAAGGAGAAGAAATCCTGAAAACTGTGTGTGATTCTCCTGTTCCATATAGCTGCTGTGATTGTCTTGAAAGAGGCAATAAAAAAATACAAACAAACAAACATTATCAACCAATTGAACTACTACTGATTATATTTCTCATATCATATGCTGCTGCTGCTTCTAAGTAGCTTCAGTCATGTCCGACTCTGTGCGACCCCATGGACGGCAGCCCACCAGGCTCCTCCGTCCATGGGATTTTCCAGGCAAGAGGACTGGAGTGGGGGGCCATCGCCTTCTCTGCTCATATCATATAAATACAGTTAATATTACAGTTTACACGTAATATAAATACATCCCTATATTTTGTTAATGGATCAGAGTCTGTATAGCCCAAAAGTTCAGAGGATAAAAAATGTAGCCAATCTCCTTCTGCCACTGTCCCCACTTCAGTATGCAAACTAGCCATTCTACGAACGGCTATATTCCTCAAAGCCAGTGTTATTTCTACCATTTCTCTGAGATAGAATTATGTAGCTCCTTGCTCTTCATGGTCACTCATGGACTCACAGCATTAGCATCATCTGGAAAGCTTGTTAGAAATGCAGAATTATATAAGAAAACTTAGGGATTTCCCTGATGGACCAGTGGCTAAAACTCTGTGCTCCCAGTGCAGGAAGCCCAGGTTTGATCCCTAGTCAAGCAACTAGATTCCACATGCCGCAACTAAGACCTGGGACAGCCAAATAAAAAAAAAATTCTTTTTTTTTTAAAGAAAACTTTTATGAAGCTCATGGCTAATAAGAAGGCAGCCATGGTTCTAACCAACTTGTTTGTCAGTTCATTTGATTCTCATAGTGCTATGAGGTAGGCAAATTGCCACTTACTGGCTGCTTAAAGCAAAAGTGGCTCATCACTAAAGAATCTGCCTGCAAAGCAAGAGACCCGGGTTCATCCTGTGAGTTGGGAAGAGCCCCCGGAGGAGGGCATGGCAACCCACTCCAGTATTCTTGCCTGGAGAATCCCATGGACAGAGGAGCCTGGTGGGCTACAGTCCATGGGGTCGCAAAGAGTCAGACATGACTGTGGTGCCTAACACAAGCAACACAAGTGTATTTTCTTACAGTTCCAGAGTCTATACTTTTGAAATCAGTTTCACTGAGCCGAAGTCAAGGTGTTGGCATGGTTGGCTCCTTCTGGAGGCTCTATAGTGGAGTGTGTCTTTTCCAGATTCTGGAGGCTGTCTGGATTCTTTGATCCTTTTGTTCACATTACTCCAACCTCTTGTTTCCATCATCTCATGGTCCTCTGCCTCTTTGAGCTTCTGCCTCCTTTACAAGGAACGCTATTATTAAAATAAGTCCACCCAGACAAGCCTAACCCTAATCTTGCCTCTCGGACCTCCCTCCCACTCCCCTTATTCCACCCCTCTCGGTCATCACAGAGAAGCCAGCCGAGCTTCCTGTGCTCTATACCAGGTTCCCACTAGCTATCTATTTTACACATGGCAGTGTATATATGTCAATCCTAATCTCCCAGTTCGTCCCACGCTCCCCTTCTGCCCCTGTGTCTACATGTCTGTTCTCGACATCTGTGTCTCTATTCCTGCCTTGGAAATAAATTCATCTGTACCATTTTTCCAGATTCCACATATATGCGTTGATACACTGTGTTTGTTTCTCTCTTTCTGACTTACTTCACTCTGTATGAGACTCTAGGTCCATCCACGTCTCTACAGATGATCCTATTTCATTCCTTTTAGGCGCTGAGTAATACTCCACTGTGTATATGTACCACATCTTTATCCATTCATCTGTCAATGGACATTTAGGTTGCTTCCGTGTTCTGGCTCTTGTAAACAGCACTGCAATGAAACAGCCAAGACATGGAAACATCCCTGGTTCTGAATTCTGGTTTCCCCACCATGAACAAATATTCAGAAAGTACTGGCTTATTCTTATGCACTGTGTCTCTCAGATATTTCAATTACTTCCCCACTACTTCTGTCCCATCTCTGTGGTCCCTCATCATCTCTTCCTCTGAAATGCCAGGAGACTAGCATGTCTCCAGCACAGTTATTGCATTGGCCCCAGAGAGATCTTTCTACAATGTAAACCTACTCATGTATCATAGTTTCCTTTCTCCAGATATTGGACCTGTTTTGTATTAAATTTAGAAATACCCTAATTGTATAACAGGGCACTTACTGATTTTTGTCTTGCCAAGCCAATTTCATCTTTTACTGTTCTTCATCTCCCCCACATTGTTCTCCAAGCATTTAGGATTGTTTTTCATATCGTAAGTATGCAATCCACTTCTTAAAAATTGTGATAAAACTCACACGACATAAAATTCACGACTGTGATCATTTGAAAGTATACAATTCCATGGCACTTAGTATAGAAACAGTGTTGTATGAACATCACCAGTATTTAGTTCCAGAAATTTTTTGCTATCCTAAAAGAAAACCTTGTACCCATCAAGCAGTCATTCACTATTTACCTTTCCTCTAATCTCTGGCAACCACTAATCTACCTTCTTTCCCTACATATTTGTCTATCCTGGATATTTCATGTAAATAAAACCACACAATACACAGCCTTTTGTGTCTGGCTTCTTTCGCTTATTATTACTCCACATTTTTACACCCCAATTTCTTCTGCCAGGAGAGCTTGTACCTTGAAAATTCCAATTCCTCCATCAAGACTCATTCCAACATTTTTCTCAGGGTGCATACTCTAATTTACCCTAGGTCTTTATTGCTCCCTGCTCTCTGACAGAGCTGAATAGTTTTTATTGCACTCTGTCAACACTGTTTTGCCTACTATGAGATTTTTAAAAATATATATTTATTTATCTGGCTGTACCGGGAATCAGGGGTGACATGCAGGATCTTTTCTTTTCTTTTTTTTTTTTAGTTGCAGCATGTGAACTCTTAGTGGTAACATGTGGGATCTAGTTTCTTGACCAGGGATTGAACTCAGGCCCCCTGCATTAGGAGTGTGGAGTCTTAACCACTGGACCACCAGGGAAGCCCCATAAGCCCCTTTTAAAGGGATGGTAGCTGTTTGGCTCCAGCTACTTTTTGCCCAGTGGGAATATGGTCCTCAAGGTGTCTAATCTTTCAAACTGTCAGGAGAAACCATATATCTAGACTGTATATGAACCTTACCCCAACTTGGTAGGGAAGTCCCTATCATGGGATATTACTTTTAGTTTTTTGGTCTTAGTCCCTTCTTTGATGGAAGGAGTAACATCTTATCCCTTCCTTTATTCCAGAACACAGTTAAATGTTCAATTTAGAGTAATCATTGCTAATTATTTCCTGAATGAAAGAGTTTGAATAGAAATTGTTGATAGTGGAAGATAAGAGAAACAGAAACAAAAGGGAAAGCTGAAATGGATATGGAAGATAAACAGGAGAAAATGCGGGAGAGGAGGGAAGGGGCAGCCCATGCAACTGAAGGAAAAGCCAAAGCAGATAAACCATATTAAGGAACAATAGGCTACAGCTGATGCTAAAACTGTTTCCAAGTTCTTAAAACTGGAAAGTCTTGGTTTTGCTGAACTTTTATTTCTTTATCTCTGTTAGGAACCTTGAAAGTTGATACCATTAATAGGGATCCTCCCTCCATAGCTCATTTATCTCATTTTTTTCTGCACTTACAAGGATTCTCTGGCTTCCCAAGTTGTATCACTAGAGTCAACTTACACTGACTCCTTTTCCGTTTCTCCTGTGAACAATTGTTAAAAGATGGGAGCTCTGCCCCCAGGAAGGGCAGGGAGACAAAATCACTCATGAGATCTCTGGAAGACACAGTTGTGCTTCCTCTATCACTGATTAAGCCAAATTGCCAAAGATGTACAAAAAAAGAAACCCATTACAGCTTCAGAAGTTTCTAGGATCAAAGTCTCATTGTGCCTCATTAAATAAATTGTTACATTGTTACTCTGTTCTCTCAGGACTAGAATCATCTAGAAGCTAAGGAGCTAAATAAAAGTTGATTTTGTTTTGGCAGTCATGCCTCTTGGGAGTAGCTATGGATCTCAATGTATGTCTTCTAATCAAGGTTAGGATTATTCCCTTAGATGTGATCTGTAGGGAGCAGGGTATAAGGATGGTCCCCTTTATATCTCAGTGTAGTTAACTCATTATAGACCTAAAGCAAAGGGTGGGAGAAAGTCTGATGAGCTCCCGAGGCTTTGACTAAGAAATTTGAAAATGATCAAAAAATGTAAAAATTACAAAGCTTCATTGTTTCTCTGCACAAAACATTATTATTGTTATTTCTAAACATTAGTTATCTGGACCTTTGCTGCTCCTTCAACTAAAAGATTTTATAACCATTGTTATCACTAATCATTGTTTATACTTCATTTATCTTATTATTTTACTTACATAAATTTAATAAAAATGGAATTTCTTATTACAGTCTAAATATAGACTCTCTTCAGTGTCTAATATACATTTTTCATGTAAATATCTAATGTATTAATACATATTCCAACATCAATCATTCTCAGCAAATCAAAATAGTCCACCAAACGGAAATGGGTCTTTAAATACTTGCCCATTTTCGGACATTTATTTGCTTTCTAAGTTTTCTTTATGACAATATTGATTGATTTTATGTATGTCATTTTAGAACTATGTAAACTATATCTTTAGAGCTATATCTTGCTCAGTTTTTAAAGATATTTCCTTGATCATATTATAAATGATCATCTATTCCATGATATTCAGTTCAATTCAGTTCAGTTCAGTCACTCAGTCATGTCCGACTCTTTGCAACCCATGGACTGCAGCACACCAGGCCTCCCTGTCCATCACCAACTCCCAGAGTTTATGCAAACTCATGTCCATTGAGTCAGTGATGCCATCCAACCATCCCATCCTTTGTCTTCCCCTTCTCCTCCCACCTTCAATCTTTCCCAGCATCAGGGTCTTTTCCAATGAGTCAGTTCTTTGCATCAGGTGGCCAAAGTATTGGAGTTTCAGCTTCAGCATCAGTCCTGCCAATGAATATTCAGGACTGATTTCCTTTAGGATTGACTGGTTGGATCTCCTTGCAGTCCAAGGGACTCTCAAGAGTCTTCTCCAACACCACAGTTCAAAAGCTCAAAATTTTTATGCTGCCAAATTTTTATTTTTTTGTGCCATATTTTTATTTATCTACCTGCATAAAATGCTTAAATAATAAGTAGAAAAATGTTATTTCTGTCTACAACAGTTTTATGTCAGGTGCCAATCGTCTAGTCTTGTTGCAAGAAAAATACTATGGATTTATTCAATACTCAATTAAACTTCAAATTTAATTTGCAAACAATCGACATATTTATTGTATTCAGAATTCCATTCCAATAACAAGAATTTACCTTTAGGTATTTCAGCCTCTTTTGGGATAAGCTTTCCTGTAGTTTGTAGATTATGCTAATTTACTGATAATAGTATTTTAATATATTTTAGGTTTACTTCCATTAAGGTATTTCCCCTATTATCTGATATATTAGGAAAACTTCTGATATTTCTGTATTTTTGAAGTATCATGTTTTCAGGATTTTTTTTCTTAATTTTAAGATTGTTTGCAAAATTCAACTTTACACTAATAATGTGTGTTAGTAGTTCAGTCTTGTCTGCCTCTTTGCAGCCCCATGGACTGTAGCTTGCCAGGCTCTTCTGCTCATGGAATTCTCCAAGCAAGAATACTGGAGTACGTTGCCATCTCCTTCTCCAGGGGATCTTCCCAGCCCAGGGATCAAACCTGGGCCTCCCACATTGCATGCAGATTCTTTACCGTCTGAACCACCAGAGTTTTATAAAACCTGTTTCACTTTTAGGTCTTATTGCATTGATATGACATTTCAGTGCACTATGAAAATTTATGGTAGGAGTTGGGAATTCTTGATGGCAAATTGAAGATGGTGATGTTTAAAGACCCTGACCTCATCTCCTTCCACGGGTACACCAAAACTGAAACTATTTACAAAGCAACTATCTATGAGAACAATCTCCATGATAACAAGAGCAACAATATTCCTTTAGACTATTAGAAAAGATCTTCTACAGCTAAAGATATAAAGAAGGAACCACAGTGAGTCAAGTAAGCAGAACAGAGATGGAGCCCCACCCACCAGAGGCCAGCTGCTGTAGGACCCTCCTGAGTCCTGGTCACCCCAAGACCTAGCCCCACTCACCAAAAACCCAGGACCAGCCACACCCACCAGCAAGCTGACAGTAGCTCTGGGACCAGAGTGGCCCTACAGCCATCATGTTAAGACTTGGCTTACCCATTAGCAGGCAGGAATGAGACTACCCTGAGGCATAGCCCCACCAACCAGTGGCTGGCAGCCTTGGTGCAAGACAGCCTGACAACCAACTAGACCTGCCATGCCCACAATAGACAGCTCACTACAACAGAAGGACCTCATGCAGCCCACACAGAGGGCATCTCTAAACCATGTAGCTCTGGTGACCTGAAGGGAGTGGACTACTGGACACCATAGGATATTTCCTACATAAGGCCACTTTTCCAAAATCAGGAAATGTAACTAACCTACCAAATACATAGGAATAAAAACAAATTATGCAAAATGAGGTAATGGAGACATATGCTCCAAATGAAGAAACAAGATTAAACCCCAGAAGAACTAAACTAATTGAAGTGGAAATAAGTGATCTACCCAATAAAGAATTTAAGGTAATGATCATAAAGATACTCAAAGAACTTGATGAAGGGATGAATAGAGTGAGAAGTTAGAAGTTTTTAATAAAAATTTAGAAAATATAAAGAAACAAGGAGAACTGAAAATACAATAACTGAAATAAAAATACACTAGAAGGAATCAACAGTAGATTAGATGATATGAAGAACAGACACACAAACTGGAAGACAGAATAGTGGAAATCACTATAGCTAAACAGAAAAAGAAATTTAATGAGAAGAGTTTAAGAGACCTCTGAAACAACAGTAGTGTACTAACATGTTCTTATCATAGGGATTCCAGAAGAGGAGAGAAAAGGCAGAGGACATATTTGAAGACATAATAGCAGTAAAGTACACTAACCTGGGAAAGGAAACAGATGTCTAGGTCTAGGAAGTACAAAGAGTCCCAGTCAGAATCACCACAAAGAGGGCCACACCAAGACATCTTGTAATTGAAATAGCAAAAATTAAATATAAAGACAAAATATTAAAAGCAGCAAAGGGTAAGAAACGAATAGCCAGTCTATGTTCGATACAGGATACAGGATGCTTGGGGCTGGTGCACGGGGATGATCCAGAGAGATGATATTGGGTGGGAGGTGGGAGGGGGGTTCAGGATTGGGAACTCATGTACACCCGTGGTGGATCCATGTCAATGTATGGCAAAACCAATACAGTATTGTAAAGTAAAATAAACTAAAACTAAAAAATAAATAAATAAATAAAAGCAGCAAAGGAAAAGCAACAAGTTGCATACAAGGAAACTCCTATAAGGCTATCAGCTGACTTTTTGGCAGGAAGTCTGCAAGCCAGAAAGGAGTGATGTGATATATTTAAAGTGGTAAAAAAGAGGAAAACCTACAATTAAGAATACTCTACTCAGTAAGGCTTTCATTCAGATTTGAAAGTGAGATAAAAATTTTACAGACAAGAAAAGCCTAGAAGAGTTCCAGCACTGTGAAATCAGCTTTACAAGCAACCCTAAGCAGCAAAGAAAAGTCACAGCTAGACATGGGAAAAGTATGAAAGGAAAAAAATCTCATTGGTAAAGGCAAATATACAGTGAAGATAGTAGATCAACCACTTATAAATCAAGTAGGAAGGTTAAAAGGCAAACATAGTAAAGTCATCTATATCCACAGTAGGTAGATATTAAGGGATACATAAAACAAAAGG
>NW_024070186.1:184324963-184477721 GCF_014754425.2 Oryx dammah | reverse complement strand
AATGTTGAGCTTTAAGCCAACTTTTTCACTCTCCTCTTTCACTTTAATCAAGAGGCGTTTTAGTTTCTCTTCACTTTCTGCCATAAGGGTGGTGTCATCTGCATATCTGAGGTTATTGATATTTCTCCCGGCAATCTTGATTCCAGCTTGTGTTTCTTCCAGTCCAGCGTTTCTCATGATGTACTTTGCATAGAAGTTAAATAAGCAGGGTGACAATATACAGCCTTGACATACTCCTTTACCTATCAAAAATTACTCTAAAATTAAATGGGCTAATTGCATCAATCAAAAGACATACAGTGACCAAATGGATACAGAAACAATACTCAAATATATGCTGTCAACAAAAGACTCACTTCAGATCCAAAGACACACACAGACTGAAAGTGGAATCTGTTCTCCATTGATTTCTATGTCTATCTTCACACTAAACTACAATGTCTTGATTTTTGCACCTTTAGAGTAAGTTTTGAAGTCAAGTAGTATGAGACCGTCTCTTGTTTTCTTTCAAAACTCTTTTGGCTATTATAGGTTCTTTGTATTGTTATATAAATATTACATAATGGTCAATTTCTATCAAGCAGTCCTAACAAATTTTAATTTGGACTTTACAGCATTCACAGAGCAGTTTAGGCAGACTTGCTCTGTATCAGGTCATTTCCCATGAGCTCTAAAATATTACTTACTTCTAACATCAATTCATAATGTAGGTAGAATTTCCTGAGTTTATCAATAAAGAACAAAAGACCAAAATGTTTTACCTTCTGTCATTAAGGAAATATTCAACAAGGAGGTATAAACTTGAGTATGCAGAGACTGAGCTAAGTCCCACATTTGACCACCTAATGTCAGACCTGAGGTGTGGAACAGTCCTTGGTAGAGAAGGTCTCAAAATACCTCCATCTGACTCTTAACAGTAGACCACAATCTTGATATTCAAAGTGGTAAACAGAAGAGGACCAGCAGCACCAATATCAACTCAGAACTAGTTCCAAATATAGAATCTCTGGGCTTGCTTAAGCAGAATCTGCATTTGAACAAGATTCCCAAGTGGTTCATACACACATTAATGCTAGAGACCTTTTGGTCTAAAATACTATTTCTCAAACTGTTGACTTCTGTGTTGGATAATTCTTATTTTAAATTAGTTAATTGTTTTATTTTTTGGCTATGCTGGGTCTTTGTTGCCGTGCACCGGCTTATTGAAATAGCTTCTCTTCTTGTGGAGCCCTGGTCTAGAGTGCAGACTCGGTAGTTGCAGTGCATGGACTTAGCTGCTCTGTGGCATGTGGGATCTTAGTTCCCCAGCCATGGATTGAACCCGTGTCTCCTACTTTGGCAGGCAGATTCTTAACTGCTAGACCACCAGGGAAGTCCTTGGAAAATTCTTTGTGATGGGAACACCTTGTGCAGTACAGGATGCTGAGCAGCATTCCTTGCCTTAATCCAACAAATGGCAGTAGTACTTTCCCACTTGTGACAACTAAAATTTCTCCCCAAAATGCCAAGTGTGCCTGCAGGCAAAAATACCCGCGTTGAGAACCACTGGGTTTGAGCATGAGAACTAAAAATAACATAATGGGGCTCCAGTCAGACCTCATCCTTTACTTACTTAAGGCAGATTACTTCACCCATCTAAGCCCAACTTCTGAAAATATAGAATGATATTCAAACAGTATGGACTCAGAGAGTGGGCTTTAGTAAAAATTAAATGAGACAATTTGTATGAGAATCTCAAGTTCAGTTTCTGGTGTATAAAAATATCCAAATATATATTATATATATATATATATGTATATATATATATATATAGAAATATAAACTAATGTTTTCTGAATGGCTGAATTTAACTCAGATGCCCATTATATCTACTAATGTGGGCAAGAATCCCTTAGAAGAAATGGAGTAGCCATCATAGTCCACAAGAGTCCAAAATGCAGTACTTGGATGCAATCTCAAAAACGACAGAATGATTTCTGTTTGTTTCCAAGGCAAACCATTCAATATCACAGTAATCCAAGTCTATGCCCTGACAAGTAATGCTGAAGAAGGTGAAGTTGAAAGGTTCTATGAAGACCTACAAGACCTTCTAGAACTAATACCCAAAAAAGATGTTCTTTTCATTATAGGGGACTGGAATGCAAAAGTAGGAAGTCAAGAAACAGCTGGAATAACAGAAAAATTTGGCCTTGGAGTACAAAACGAAGCAGGGCAAAGACTAATAGAGTTTTGCCAAGAGAACCCCCTGGTCATAGCAAACATCCTCTTCCAACAACACAAGGGAAGACTCTACACATGGACATCACCAGATGGTCAATACTGAAATCAGATTGATTACATTCTTTGCAGCCAAGATGGAGAAGCTCTATACAGTCAGCAAAAACAAGACCAGGAGCTGACTGTGGCTCAGATCATGAGCTTCTTATTGCCAAATTCAGACTTAAATTGAAGAAAGCAGGGAAAACCACCAGACCATTCAGGTATGACCTAAATCAAATCCCTTATGATTATACATTGGAAGTGACAAATAGATTCAAGGGATTTGATCTGATAGACAGAGTGCCTGAAAAACTATGGACAGAGGTTTATGACATTGTATGGAGGCAGTGATCAAGACCATCTCAAAGAAAAAGAAATGCAAAAAGGCAAAATGGTTGTCTGAGGAGGCCTTACAAATTGCTGAGAAAAGAAGAGAAGCTAAAGGCAAAGGAGAAAAGGAAAGACATACCTATTTGAATGCAGAGTTCCAAAGAATAGCAAGAAGAGATAAGAAAGCCTTCTTCAGCAATCAATGCAAAGAAATAGAGGAAAACAACAGAATGAGAAAGACTAGAGATCTCTTCAAGACAATTAGAGATACCAAGGGAACATTTCATGCAAAGATGGGCTCGATAAAGGACAGAAATGGTATGGACCTAACAGAAGCAGAAGATATTAAGAAGAGGTGGCAAGAATACATGGAAGAATTGTACAAAAAAGATCTTCACAACCCAGATAATCACAATGGTGTGATCACTCATCTAGAGCCAGACATCCTGGAATGTGAAGTCAAGTGGGCCTTAGAAAGCATCACTATAAACAAAGCTAGTGGAGGTGATGGAATTCCAGTGGAGCTATTTCAAATCCTGAAAGATGATGCTGTCAAAGTGCTGCACTCAATATGCCAGCAAATTTGGAAAACTCAGCAGTGGCCACAGGACTGGAAAAGGTCAATTTTCATTCCAATCCCAAAGAAAGGCAATGCCAAAAAATGTTAAAACTACCACACACTTGCACTCATCTCACATGTTAGCAAAGCAATGCTCAAAATTCTCCAAGCCAGGCTTCAACAGTACGTGAACTGTGAAATTCCAGATGTTCAAGCTGGATTTAGGAAAGGCAGAGGAACCAGAGATCAAATTGCCAGCATCCATTGGATCATAGAAAAAGCAAGAGGGTTCCAGAAAAACATCTACTTCTGCTTTATTGACTATGCCAAAGCCTTTGACTGTGTGGATCATGACAAACTGTGGAAAATTCTTTAAGAACTGGGAGTACCAGACCACCTTACCTGCCTCCTGAGAAATCTGTATGCAGGTCAATAAGCAACAGTTAGAACTGGACATGGAACAACAGACTGGTTCCAAATCGGGAAAGGAGTACGTCAAGGCTTTATATCATCACCCTGCTTATTTAACTTATATGCAGAGTACATCATGTGAGATGCTGGACTGGATGAAGCACAAGCTGGAATCAAGATTGCTGGGAGAAATATCAATAACCTCAGATATGCAGATGACACCAACCTTATGGCAGAAAGCAAAGAACTAAAGAGCCTCTTGATGAAAGTGAAAGAAGAGAGTGGAAAAGTTGCCTTAAAACTCAACATTCAGAAAACTAAGATCATGGCATCCGGTCCCATCACTTCATGGCAAAAAGTTGGGAAAACAATGGAAACAATGGCAGACTTTATTTTATTGGGCTCCCAAAATCACTGCAGATGGTGACTGCAGTCATGAAATTAAAATATGCTTGCTCTTTGGAAGAAAAGCTATGACCAACCTAGACAGCATATTAAAAAGCAGAGACATTACTTTGCCAACAAAGGTACGTCTAGTCAAAGCTATAGTTTTTCCAGTGGTCATGTATAGATGTGAGAGTTGGACTATAATGAAAGCTGAGTGCTGAAGAATTGATGCTTTTTAACTGTGGTATTGGAGAAGACTCTTGAGAGTCCTTTAGACTGCAATGAGATCCAACCAGTCCATCCTAAAGGAAATCAGTCCTGAATATTCATTGGAAGGACTGATGCTGAAGCTGAAACTCCAATACTCTGGCTACCTGATGCAAAGAACTGACTCATTGGAAAAGACCCTGATGCTGGGAAAGATTGAAGGTGGGAGGAGAAGGGGACAACAGAGGATGAGATGGTTGGATGGCATCACTGACTCAATGGACATGAGTTTGAGTAAACTCTGGGAGTTGGTGATAGACAGGGAAGCCTGGCATGCTGCAGTCCATGGGGTTGCAAAGAGTAGGACATGACTGAGCGACTGAACTGAACTGAACTGAACTGAATGTTTTCTAAATGAAGGGCCAAATGACAGTTCTTAATCTGTGTTAAAAGCATAAAACTCCTAATTGACTTATCAAAGGCATCACGAAGCTAATGACTAGTACTTATGATTTTATCTCAAAGGAAAACATCTCTCACCCTTGTGAGAAATTCTCACCTGAGAGAAAAACCAAACTAGCCCAGAGCCTAGAGATTATTTGCTAGGTAGACTGATTAATGGATCATTAATTTATTTAGTATGTTAGAAGAAGAAGTATCCTTTGTACAGGATGCTTGGGGCTGGTGCATGGGGATGATCCAGAGAGATGATATGGGGTGGGAGGTGGGAGGGGGGTTCATGATTGGGAACTCATGTACACCCGTGGTGGATTCATGTCAATGTATGGCAAAACCAATACAGTATTGTAAAGTAAAATAAAGTAAAAATTAAAATGAAAAAAAAGATAGCTTCAGTGTCTCCAGACTAGTTTCTCAGCCTCTTCTATCATGAGTAACTTGATTCTGTGTAATTACCTTTTAAAAAAGATGTACACCTGAAACTAATATGTTATAAATCAACTATTTCAATTAAAAAATAAAAATGAAGAAAAAAAAAAGAAGTATCCTTTGGACTCAGAAATGCAAGAATCATTGCAACATTTAAATAATGGTAATGCAAGTCCTTTCAGAGGAGAATAAAGAAGGGAACAAAGGTGTAAAGTGGTTCCAATAAAATTTTATCTGAAGCATTTTGCATTGAAGAGAAATAGCAAAATAGAGTATTAGGTGTGGAGGCCTGTGCAGTGAACTGAAAACATTTAAAAATATTTACTATGGGGTGTATTTGAGCATGTTCTGTATATATTAGAAATCCAAGACCATAATATAACTTTGCAACAACAGTTCTTAAGATGACTATTTCGCATTGGTAGCACGCTGAATATTCACGTGAAAAAACATTGTATTTAATATGAAAAAGAGTATGCTAAAGAGCCTTACTTTACAATCATTTATTACCTATTTGTGAAAGTGATGGACACATTTGAGAGGTAGAATAAAAAATTTGGCCTCATTTCATCATCTTCATCCACAGGAAGGAATTACACTAAGCTTTTTACATATGTCAACTAAATCAGTTAACCACCTCAGGACATAGATACCACTATCCCCATCATTTGAGTAAAGATTCCTGTGTTGAGAAGATCCCCTGGAGAAGGGAAAGGCTACCCACTCCACTATTCTTGGGCTTCCCTGTTGGCTTAGCTGGTAAAGAATCCGCCTGCAATGTGGGAGACCTGGTTTCAATCCCTGGTTTGGGAAGATCCCCTGGAGAAGGGAAAGGCTACCCACTCCCGTATTCTGGCCTGGAGAATTCCATGGACTATATAGTCCATGGGGTCACAAAGAGTTGGACACGACTGAGCCACTTTCACTCACATTTTAAATGATTTTCTTGGCTCTCTATAGACCAACAGCTAATACATGGTAGATTTGATATTCTAAAGATGGTTTCCTGATCTGAAAGTTTTGCATTTAAAACCATTTAGAAAGTCTTTTGCCATTTCATCTTTTACAATCCCCAATATTGCATGTTGTAATTTTCTATTGTAAATTGAGGATTGATTCCCTTTGCTCATTTTTCTAGTGGCATGTTCAGTTGATAAGATGTCTTAACATTGTGAGGTATCATTCCTTTCCCTTGAGGATAATTTCTTTTTCCTGCTTTAGTAGTTATTCTGCATGTCAAGGGGCTATAATGGGATTGGAATGCTGCCAGAACCAAAGGAGCTTTCTCCCTGTCACAATCTCTCAAAAATCTCCTGAGCATTTTGATCTTTCTTTTCATATGTCTTTGTCTTTTCCCTCTCTCTGTTTTTGAAATGCTTCTTTTGTTTCCTTAAATGTAAGATACAAACTGGTCATATAAATATGGAACCCCATGGCCATGTTAGCTTTCCAAATGGAATTGGGTTATTGTTTCTACATTCTTCAGGGTAAAAATAATCAGATGTCCACAGCTTCGCTTGTATCATTTATTTCCTAATCATTGTGGCAGTGGTGAGAAGATCCTGGTAATAACATGACCCCAGGAAATCATAAAGTGGTAACACGCTCGGTGTGTGTATGTGTTGTATTTTGGTTGTGTGTGTGCCCTTGTATTTTGTGGGGCATGAGCAGTTCTCAGGGCAGTGGTACCCAGCCCATAAACTCCAAAATCTGACCTTTAGTACAGATGCCAAAATGTTAACCAACAGATGGAAATAAGAGCATCATCACCATCCACAGAATTCCTTGGAAACAAAATTGATGACATATGAGGGATGGCATATGAATGAGGACTCCCTGTGTCTTGAAGTTTCACTGCAGCAGAAAAGTCACCTGGTTTCTCCATATCCTCTGACAATATCTTTCATCACATTCCCTCTTGTTTCCAGCATACTGGCCCCATTTTGAGTTTTGGATATCTGAAACAAGCCCCCTGTTCAGAATTTTTGCTAAGTCTCTCTCCCTTGTGAAAGTTTAGTAGCTCAGTCGTGTCTGACTCTTTAACCCCATGGACTGTACTCCTCTGTCCCTGGGATTCTCCAGGCAAGAATACTGGAGCAAGTTGCCATTTCCTCCTCCAGAGGGAACCCCAGGGATTGAACCCCAGCTGTCCCGCATTGCGGGCAGGGTCTTTAGCCTCTGAGCCACCAGGGAAGCCCCTCTTGTCCTTGTAGGGCAACCATTTACCCCTGAGAACCTCATGTGTTATATTCAGTCTTCCTTGAGTTCTCTATTTTTATTTGCAAGGATTTTTGAATT
This sequence comes from Oryx dammah, assembly GCF_014754425.2. Classification (NCBI taxonomy): domain Eukaryota; kingdom Metazoa; phylum Chordata; class Mammalia; order Artiodactyla; family Bovidae; genus Oryx; species Oryx dammah. The sequence continues at coordinate 184,470,382 of NW_024070186.1, read as the reverse complement.
CCTATTTAAAAATAACACCCTTTCCACTATTTTTATATCTACTCTTTTTTTCTTCTTGACAGGTGATAGTACCTGGCACCATCTGACATGATATATAATATTTACTTACTTATATTTTTCACCATCATTATATTCTAGGGAATTTTTCTCTCAGTGTCTATACCTTTTGCCTAGAAGATAGTTGGTACTCAGCATTTATTTCTCAAATTTATGAAAGCATGTCTCATTAAACTTTGCAATATATGACCTCTTTGGGGAAAATCTGAGTATGGGATAGGAATCCCTTGTCAGAGAAGTCATGGGAGATCCCTTGAAGAGCATTCATGCCTGCTTGCTTAGTTGTTCAGTCATGTCTGACTCTTTGCAACCCCGTGGACTGTAGCTCACCCTCTCCTCTGTCCATGGAGATTCTCCAGGCGAGAATACTGGAGTAGGTTGCCATTTCCTCCTCCAGGGAAACTTCCCAGCCCAGGGACTGAATCCATGTCTTCTGTCTCCTGTACTGCAGGCAGATTCTTTACCTGCTGAGCCTTCGGGAAGCCCTTGAAGAGGATAAGATCCGTATAAATAAATATGTTGATTTCTTGACTGCCTAATATAAATAATAGCAATTCAAATGTATTAGCAATGTCTATTTGTGCGAAAATTAGTCATTATTTTTTGTTTCTTGGTAATCACCACCACCATATGATACCAGGCAACGTCACATAATTTTCAAGATTTCTTCTGGGCTATCAAAAGAACCAGAGCTGCAGTCCCTCCTATTTGAGCTTTTTTCCTCCATGTACATAATCACTGTGTTGGAAATTTGCTTAACATCCCAGCCATCAGTGCAGACCCCCACCTCCACATACCCACATACATCTACCTCTCTAATCTGCCCCTTGTAGCGATCTGTTTTTTCACCACCACAATTCCGAAGGTGCTAGTGAATATACAGAGACAGAGAAAAGTTATAACCTGTGAAAGTTACATCAGCCAGATGTATTTTTACATATACTTTGCAGTAGCGGATATCTTCCTTCTGACTATGATGGTCTATAACCACTTGTTAGTCATCTGCCTCTCCCTGCGCTAAGTGATCATCATGTACAAGTCATCTTGTACCAAGCAGGATATCATTATACCTTTATTATCAATGAAATTATATGCTGTAGCCTCTTCTGTGTTCTGAGTCTGTAGTCAGTGGTCAGTCTCTACACTGTTTTTAAGGCTCATCCATACTGTGTGTGGCTGAATGCTCATCCAATTTATTATCAGTTTACTACATTCCTATATTTAGGTTAATCTTCTATTTACAGTAAAATGAGTTTATTATGTCAATTAATTAAAATCAATTCCATTGTTTCTATGTCTATATATAGCACTTGGCTTTCTATGTAGTTAAAAGAGATATTTTCCACGCTATAAAGTGAGAATCAGCTACATGTGCTCCGGATACTACCCTTAGCTATGCACCATGCATTTTTCCTTTTTATCTAAATTATTGGAGTTCAATTCAGTTCAGTCGCTCAGTCATGTCCAGCTCTTTGCGACCCCGTGAATCACAGCACGCCAGGCCTCCCTGTCCATCACCAACTCCCGGAGTTCACTCAGACTCACGTCCATTGAGTCAGTGATGCCATCCAGCCATCTCATCCTCGGTCATCCCCTTCTCCTCCTGCCCCCAATCCCTCCCAGCATCAGAGTTTTTTTCCAATGAGTCAACTCTTTGCATGAGGTGGCCAAAGTACTGGAGTTTTAGCTTTAGCATCATTCCTTCCAAAGAAATCCCAGGACTGATTTCCTTCAGAATGGACTGGTTGGATCTCCTTGCAGTCCAAGGGACTCTCAAGAGTCTTCTCCAACACAGTTCAAAAGCATCAATTCTTTGGTGCTCAGCTTTCTTCACAGTCCAACTCTCACATCCATACATGGCCACAGGAAAAACCATAGCCTTGACTAGACGGACCTTAGTCAGCAAAGTAATGTCTCTGCTTTTGAATATACTATCTAGGTTGGTCATAACTTTTCTTCCAAGGAGTAAGCGTCTTTTAATTTCATGGCTGCAGTCACCATCTGCAGTGATTTTAGAGCCCCCCAAAATAAAGTCTGACACTGTTTCCACTGTTTCCCCATCTATTTGCCATGAAGTGATGGGACTGGATGCCATGATCTTTGTTTTCTGAATGTTGAGCTTTAAGTCAACACTTTCACTCTCCTCTTTCACTTTCATCAAGAGGCTTTTTAGTTCCTCTTCACTTTCTGCCATAAGGGTGGTCAAAACTACAGTGAGATATCTCCTCACACTGGTCAGAATGGCCATCATCAAAAAATCTACAAACAATAAATGCTGGAGAGGGTGTAGAGAAAAGGGAACCCTCTTGCATTGTTGATGGGAATGTAACAGCCACTATGGAGAATACTACAGAAGTTCCTTAAAAAACCAAGACTAGAACTACGATATGACCCAGCAATCCCTACTGGGCATACACCTTGCTGCTGCTGCTGCTGCTATACCTTGAGAAAACCACAGTTCAAAAAGGCGCATACACCCCAGTGTTCGCTGCAGCACTATTTACAATAGCTGGGACACGCAAGCAACATTAATGCCTATCAACAGAGGAATGGGTAAAGAAGATGTGGTACATATATACGAAGGAATATTACTCAGCCTGCTGCAACAAAAACAGAAATGAGTTTGTTTTTCCTCCTGAAAAACAAGGAAAATAAAGAGAACAGTGAACAGGCTAGAGAAGAAACATAAAATGGCCTGAAAGAGCTAACCAATCTTAGTTTTACTGTAACTGTTACTAGTCTGTAGTGTGTATAACTACATTTGTCCATCTTAAAGCTTACCTCCTATCATCCCTAGTATTATATAAATTACCTCCTGCACCTGGTATTTCTTCTCCCTCACTCTCTAGCAGATCCCACTTATAGCTGTTTGCATTTCAGAAAGAAGGTTGCAGGCCAATAAGCCAGAGGTGAATAGACCCAATTATGGGGCTGTTGGACCCAAGTACCAGGCCACATGATGCCCAAAGTGACTGCTTTATAATAATGCCTGCAGAATGCAAAACCTTCATCACCTTGTTCCTTATCACATACCCTGGACTACAAGTTTCCACCTATAAAACCCCATGTACTTCCCCAGGAAGGGGGCACAGTTCTTGAGGTGCTAGCCTATCACGTTTCTCTTTTTCCAGGCAAAATAAAGCTACTCTCGTCTATTTCCTCCAAACTCTACATATTTCTATTTGGCCTCAATAGACAGGTAGCCAAGATTTTTGGCAGCAAGCTATCAAAAGGAACAAAATTGGGTCCTTTGCAGAGACATAGATGGACCTAGAGACTGTCATAAAGAGTGAAATAAGTCAGAAAGAGAAAAACAAATACCGTATATTAACACGTGTGTGGAATCAAGAAAAGTGGTACAGAGGAACCTATTTACAAAGCAGAAATAGAGATACAGATGTAGAGAACAAATGTATGGCTACTGAGGGGAGTGGGAGGAATTGGGAGATTAGGAATGACAAGTATACACTGCTATGCACGGAATAGATAATTATTAAGAGTCTGCTATATTGTGTGGGGAACTCTACTTGATGCTCTGTGGTAATGGGAAGGAAATCCAGAAGGGGGGGGTTATATGCATACACATGGCTGATTCACTTCACTGTACTGCAGAAACTAAACGCTGTGAAGCAACTATACAGCAATAAAAAAAGATCCTAGATGAGTCATGCATCATTTCATTTTTTCTTTTTAATTAATTTACTAGAGTATGCTGTGCTTAGTTGCTCAATCATGTCCGACTCTTTGCAACCCCATGGTCTGTAGCCTGCCAGGCTCCTTTGTCCATGGGGATTCTCCAGGCAAGAATACTGGAGTAGGCTGCCATGCCTTCCTCCAGGGGATCTGCCCAACCCAGGGATCGAACCCGGTCAGCCAGAATGACATAAAATAAACTGCAAATATTTAAAATATACAGGCAATAGAAGAAGTAGAGGACTTTCTTGGGATGATGTCAACAAAACAGCATTAAGGAACTGTCTACCATCTGTCCCCACCCAGAAACAGCAAATTGATGATGATATAATTAAGATAATGATATCCATAATTATAACTACTGTATATATGCATTTATATAATTTTGGTACATGAAAGAAAATGGCCATACCAATATGGAGGCCCAGATTTATCTATCATGAAAGGCTTAAAAAAGTTGATTTACAATGTTGTGTTGTTTTCAAGTATACAGAAAAGTGATTCAGTTATACATATATGTGTATATATATTTGTTATTTCAGATTATTTTCTCTTATAGGTTACTACAAAATATTGAGTATAGTTCCCTGTGCTAAACAGTAAGTCCTTGTTGGTCATCTACTTAATATATAGTAGTGTGTGTATGCGGAGAAGGCAATGGCACCCCACTCCAGTACTCTTGCCTGGAAAATCCCATGGACGGGGGAGCCTGGAAGGCTGTAGTCCATGGGGTCGCTCAGGGTCGGACACAACTGAGCGACTTCACTTTCACTTTTCACTTTCATGCACTGGAGAAGGAAATGGCAACCCACTCCAGTGTTCTTGCCTGGAGAATCCCAGGGACGGGGGAGCCTGGTGGGCTGCCGTCTACGGGGTCGCATAGAGTCGGACACGACTGACATGACTTAGCAGCAGCAGCAGTGTGTGTATGTTAATCTCAAACTTCTAATTTACCCCCCCCTTTTCCCCTTTGGTAACTATAAGTTTGTTTTCTATGTCTGTGAGTCTATTTCTGTTCTATATGGAAGTTCGTTTTTATCATTTTCTTAGATTCCAAATATAGGCGATATTATATGATTTGTCTTTCTCTGTCTGGCTTACTCCACTTATAATGAGAGGCTACTGAATTGGGAATTCTGGGTACCATTTTTACATACTTAGAGACAAGATAATACATCTGGCTGGTGTGAGTTGTATTTGTTGTTGTTGTTCAGTTGCCCAGTTGTGTTTGACTCTTTTCAACCCCATGGATGGCAGCACGCCAGGCCTCCCGGTCCCTCACCACCTCCCAAGTTTGCCCAAGTTCATGTCCATTGCATCAATGATGCCATCCAGCCATCTCGTCCTCTGATACCCTCTTATCTTTCTGCCCTCAATCTCTCCCAGCATCAGGGACTTTTCCAATGAGTCAGCTGTTCACATCTGATGACCAAAATACTTAAGCTTTGGTTTCAGCATCAGCCTTTCCAATGAATATTCAGGGTTGATTTCCCTTAAAATTTACTGGTTTGATCTTGCTGTCCAAGGGACTTTTAGAAGTCTTATCCAGCACCACATTTCGAAGGCATCAATTCTTTGGCATTCTGCTTTCTTTATGGTCCAGCTCTCACAACCGTACGTGACCACTGGGAAGACCATAGCCTTGACTATATGGACCTTTGTCGGCAGAGTAACGTCTCTGCTTTTCAACACACTGTCTAGGTTTGTCACAGCTTTCCTGCCAAGAAGCAATCGTCTTCTGATTTCTGAACTTCTGGAGTCGTATTTAGTCCTCACCTAATCAGTAAGCCTGGGAATGGAAAAGGCATGGTAGTAACAGCCCAGAAGACCATGGTTAGATGTGTACGTGTGTTTGGGTGTTTGTGTACCTTGTGGGATGAGAAGGCAGAGTTGTTGTTGAGCTGCTAAGTTGTGTCAGACTCTTTGAGACCCCTGGACTGTAGCCCACCAGGCTGCTCTGTCCATGGGATTTCGCAGGCAAGAATACTGGAGTGGGTTGCCATGTCTTTCTCCAGGGGATCTTCCCGGAGTAGGGATTGAACTCGGGTCTCCTGTATGTCTCTCCTCATAATTCCAAGGTGACTCTTACATTATTGACACCATAAATAAACCAATAGGTTGTACTAAAGAGCCAATCAATTCAGAGGAGGCCCTTGCAACAAAATTAAAAGTGTGGAAGAGGACAATAGTGTGGATGAGGGATTTCCTCTGACTTCCTTTTAGCAGCAGCAGGGAAGCCACCTGGTTCCTCAAATTTTCTAACACCATCTCTCATCATGCACCTTCTTGCTCACACCTCTCTGACATACCTAGTTCCTTTGGAGCCTTTTCTGAAACGAGCACCTTTCTCAGAGCTGTTGTGCTGGCCATTCCTGCATTGAAGCATACACTTCAGATAACTTCCTGGATCCAACCCTATCTTCTTTGAGATCTGTGTTCAAATGTGGGACTTCCCTGGGGGTCTAGTGGTTGACCCTCAGCGATGCCACTGCAGGGGGCACTGGTTCCATCCCTGGTCGGGGAACTAAGATTCCGCATGCCTCACAGTGTGGCCAAAAAACAAACAAACAAACAAAAGTCACCTTGTTTGCTGGTGTTACCTAAACACTCAGTAAAAAAAAAAAAAAAACAAACCACACTCCTTGTCTGTCTCCTTTATAACTGATTTCTTCATCCTGGCAGCGCTCACCATCTGACATGTTATATGTAGTGTCTTCAGTTAGTGTGGTAATTTCTAGGTCCATCATATTTCCTTGATTTTTAAATAGGTTTGTAGGTATGTGCCTCTGCTTTCAGGTTAGAATTCAGGTTACAAATAGCAGAAACCTCCTTAACTAAGCTTTGAAGTCTTCTGTTCTTAACAACTCAGCAGGCAGGCTGTTAGAATCCTTTCTTTTGTTTTCCAGAAGGTGGCGCTACAGCCCGTTTGTATTTTCTCCCTTGGCCTGAGCGCCCTCTGTCTACTAGGGCTCACTCTGGCAGAGGTGCCTGGGAGCCGGCCGCAGAGTACCAGGAGGTATGGGGTTTAGCCCTTGGGGTTCTTGGGGTGCCCACAGTTTGTAGGGGTTTCCTTGGGTGAGGTTCTCCAACTGGTTCGTGGGCAGACTTCTTGCGGAAATACTGGAGCGGACAGCAGGAAACGAACCATTAAAGCCCTGGTTCTTATGTTTCCTCCCGTGTTCCCCTCTCTCCTCCCAGTTATGGAGATCCCTCCTCAGAAACCTGGGTGCTGCTGGAGAGAAATGGGCTTCTCCAGTTGCAATGTGCGCAGCTAGGAATGGGAGGCAGTCACTCACCCCTCGCGCTTCCCACCCACTCTGTGAGAGGGGTCAAGGCTTTCCACCTCCTTTGCCTGAGGGGGGCAACCCTGCTGCTGTGAAAAGCTCAGCCCTGGTGGAGTCGCCCTGGGGAGACGGGCCACCTTGGCAAGTTCCTTCCTCTCGCCTCCAGCCTCATCCTTACCTTGATCTAAGGACATGCTGACGGCCCCTCCAGGCAGTCTGGACTTCCACAAAGTCTCTCTCTCCAGAAGAGTCTCTTGGTCTCTTCCCAGTTTGCCATCTCCAGGCTTCACCCTTCCACCCCCTGCCCCCTTGTGACCAGTGGAGATAGAGGAGATTTGTATCTTCCTTGGATCTGCAGGCCTTACTGAGGTCCTATTTGTTAATTTTCAGATACACAGGTGGGTTAGAAACCTCCTGGGCTCCTTGATGGAGTGTGCAGAGGCACTTTTGTTCCCTTATGGATGTCTACTTAGTTGTTTAAAAGGGAGAGAAGGGACTTCCCTGGTGGTCCAGTGGCTGAGACTCCGAGCTTCCCAGTGCAGGTGGACTGGGTTTGATCTCTGGTCAGGGAAATAGATCCTACATGCCACAACTAAGAGTTTGCATGCTGCAACTTACACCTGGCGCAGCCAAACAAATAAATCTTTTTTAAAAAAAGGAGGAAGGGGACAGGGAGAGAAAAGAGCAATTTAACCCACCGGCTATATGCCATCATCACACCATCTGCCTGTGCTGATATTTCTAACTCCAATCCATTACCACGTAGATTATTCTAACCACCCCCCAACCTTGCTTATCCTTAAATTCCCACTCCGACATTGAGAAACTCAGCTCCCATTATCTACCATGTATTTATGCCTATTGTTCATTTCCAATGAGCATGTGCAACAGTATCAGAATTATTAACCAGTACTAGGGCACAGTGCTTGTATGCAGTTATCTGTGGCTTAGTCTTATAGATTCCATCATTTCCACAGTCCGATACATTAGTACATTTCATTCCCCAACCCTCTACAGTGAGGTTGTCTTGTACTTTGTCATAGTTTGATTCTCTTGTCACAGGCTGCAGTGTAAGATAAACGAGACCGGGAGATTCCAAAACCTTTCTTCTAGACAGCATGTCACAGGACCATGCTTTCTGGTGAGCCTCTATTCCCTTCTTTTTGTCCCCTTCCCTGTCCCTCAGCACTTAGTGCTCCACTCTGTCAGCTGGCCCCTCCTTCAGGCTATTTTAGTACTTCCCAGTGGTTACTTAAGGCTGCAAACCTCTGCTCTAAGAAGTTTGGTCTTCAAGACCATATTTAGGAAGCAGGGCTGAGGGAAAAGGGACCACCTGTCTTCACGATTCAGGGATCAGAACCAAAGAAGAGCCAACGAGCCAGGAAGACCACCACAACCAGAACTGGTCTTTATTGAGGTGTCAGGGTGCAGCAACACCATGAAGGAGCAGAGCCCGAGGACTAAAACACAGAGGCAGCGTTTAAGGGTTTCTTAGACTTGCAGCCTGGGTCTCTGGGCTAGGAGAAAGGCAGCGTGTGAGGGGCTGCTCACGAGGACTTCAGGAAGTTCCTATATTTGTCCAGGAAAGAGGCAGACAGGGTATCGAGCTCTTGCCGAAACTCCTGCAGAACCTTGTCCTGCTCCTGTTGCTCCCCCGACAGCTGCGTCTTGTAATAGTTGATGTAGAAGCTCACCCAGTCGTTCACCACAGTCACCATGGCTTCTTCAGAGATGGCAGGGTCACTGAAGACCTGGAGGGCACATAGGGTGGGGTGGGGATGGGGGGCGATCAGAATTTGGCAAAGGAGACCCGGCTCCGACATGTGACTCAGGAATAACCACAAACTCTGACCTCCTTTTTTCTCTGATTTGTATCCCCTGTCTCTCATGGTTTCCATCAAGTCCACCATTACCCTCCCCGCTCCAAGTTATTCTCCTTTCTCTGTCCTCACCCACCTCCCAACACTTCAGGCCTGTCCTCTGAAACAGAGCACCAGGCTTACCTGCTGATTTAGCAGGATGTTGAATTCCTTTATTCCTTTGGAAATGAGATCCTTGTTGGTCTGAATAAGGGCCATCTGCGTGGTTAGAGGAAGAGATGAAATTTAAGTATCCTTTTCTCCCAGTCTCCTCACTCCCCTCGAGGATCCCCGGTGCCCTGCAGGGTCACTTCCCCTGCACCGCCTTTCTGGCCCTGAACTGCCCTGAGATCACATTTCTCCCCGGCTGGCTCACCTTCAAGTCCAACGGTGCTGTGTAGGTCTCAGCCACACTTTTCAGGCTCTGGCTGTCCCTCTGTGCCGAGCTAGTTGTAGACAAGGGGTCCAGTGTTAGCCAAAGAGGGAAACGCCCTGCATTTCAGTCCTGAGGGAGAGTGATATGTCAACCAGGGGAGGGGAAGGAGGGAGAGGTTTCCCTGAAATTAGGAAGATAGCAAAGCCAAGAGAAGAGATAAGTGGGGAGACCCAGAAAACCACACCAGGGACAGCCTTACCCTCCCTGCCACATCCCAGAAGCCAGATTCCAAAGGCTAACAAAATTAAGTGACTGATCCCCCATTGCAAGACAGACACTTTAAAAATCATCCCCCTATAAGTGATGGCAATTTTTCTTCCAATTCATAGATGATATATTCATAGCAGCTAACATTACAGTTATGATTTGTGCGAGGCATTGTTTCAAGCAGTATTAAGGTATTTTTTCTTGGGAGTTCGCTGGAGGCCTAGTGGTTAGGATTCAGGGCTTTCAATGCTGTGGCCTAGGTTCAATCCCTGGTCAAGGAACTGAGATTCTGCAAGCCACACAGCATGGCATTAAAAAAAAAAAAAAATGAACACCTTCCAAAGTATGTTTTCTTATAAAAGCTTCCATCAGTCCAGTTCCAATAACAGTCATAATTTTGCAGATGAGCCATTTGTAAGATGGGAGGACTGGACGCTACCAGGCTGAGTTCCCCTGGAATGGACACACATTTGTCTTATTCTCTACCATATCATCAGGTACTTGACAAAGCAAAAATACCATTTTTCATATTTAAAAATATTTTCCTAATGTTTTCCATTTTAATAGATTTTTTTCAAATTTCTAAATCACCATATACTAATTGAAATAAATGAAACATTATAAAAATACACACTGAAAAAGTGGATCATTTTTGCTCCTTCCCCCAACAAAGTAGCCAGCATTAAAGAGATATGTATTTTCTGTCACATCTTTCTCCATTCAAAAACCAATGTTCAGGGACTTCCCTGGTGGTCCAGTGTTTAAGACTGCCTTTTTTTTTTTCCCCTTTCAATTCATTTAATTTCAACAATCTGTCAAAAAAAAAAAAAAGAGCCAATAAACAAATACTGAATTACATTTTGTTGGGTTTTTAAACCCTCAAACTCCAGACTTTATAAAAACAGCTTGTGTGTCTTCCACCCTGACCACCCTGCTATTTTTCCACATCACAGGCCACCCATAGATACAAAGTCGGGGCGGTGGGGAGGAGGGGCTGGCAAAGCTGAGACAGTCTACTTGGAGCCAATAGACAGGAGGGCGATGAGGCCTGAGGAAGCACTTACGGACAAAATGTAGTTCACTGTGGGGTTGAAGTTCTTCAGTATAAAGAAGGAAGCAACAATGACCAAGACCAGAAATAGAGTGTTATTATAGAAGATGGAAAATGTTGTAGCTTCATAATCAGCAACTTCATTCTTCTTCCACAAGATTCTTTCATCCTTTTCCTTCCGAGACATCTTTCTATCATCAGCTTCAGAGAGTTTCCGAGTCACTTCTTTGGAGACGGCATCTTCCCTCTTCTGTGCTACTTTGTGCTTGAGAACAAATTTCACATTTTTGTAAGCAAAGGCTACCAAGTAAGTGCTTACTAGGGTCATCACACTGTACAGAACAGCAGACTGAATAAGATCCATATGGGGATGGCGGACAAGATGAAGGCGTTCCCGAAGAAAAGCGCCGAGGACTTGGCCGAGAGGTTGCGGCTGAAATCCTGCAGGAGCAGGTCCTCCTCGGACTGCTGCTTGGGCCCGCTTTTGGGAGCCATGGTGGAATCGGAGCCGCGGGACGGGCGCGGAACCGGGCCAAGACTTTGCCTTCTAATGCAGGGGTTGTGGACTTCATCCCTGGTTCAATCTTTAGTGGGGGAGCTAACATCCCATATGTCTGGAGGCCAAAAAATGAAAATATAAAACAGAAGCAATTAAAAAACAATAACACATTCAATAAATATTTTAAAAATGGTCCACAATAAAAAAATCTTAAAAACAAAAACCAATGTTCACAGGCACCTGTATACTCAGTTTGTTGATATGCTTTTTGTTTATTCCATTATCTTAATTAACACACAGCAAAATTAACTTCCTTTTGGTATACAATGTATGGATTTTAATATATAGATTCATGTAACTACTACCACAATCAGGATACAGAACATTTCCATCACTCCCAAAACTCCTTCGTGCTACCCCCACTCTGATCTCTGGTGGTGTTTTAGTCGCTAGGTTATGTCCGACTCTTGCTACCCCATGGACTGTAGCCCACCAGGCTCCTCTGTCCATGGAATTTTTTAGGCAAGAATACTGGAGTGGGTTGCCATTCCCTTCTCCTGGGGATCTTCCCAACCCAGGCATCAAACCCAGGTCTCCTGCATTGCAGGCAGATTCTTTACTGATTGAGCTATGTGGTAGTCCCCTCTTATCCCTAAACCCTGCCAACCACTGATCTGTTTGCCATCACTACAATTCAGTGTTTTTGAGGACGTCAGTGCAGGAGACCCACGTTCGATCCCTGGGTCAGGAAGATCCACTGGAGAAGGGAATGGCTACCCACTCTAGTACTCTTGCCTGGAGAATCCCATGGACAGAGGAGCCTGGCAGGCTACAGTCCATAGGGTTGCAGAGTTGGATATGACTGAGCGACTAACACACACTATGATGGAATCATATAGCATGTAACCTTTGAGACTGTCTTTTTTCACTCAGAATAATGCCCTTAAGCTCCATACAAGTTGTTGCAAGTAACAGTGAGTTAGTTGTTCCATTCCATTGCTAAAGTGTGTATTGCAAGGATGCACTAGATCTTGTTTATTCATTGACCCACTGGAGGCTATTTGGATTGTTTGCAGTTATTGGTAAGCATCAATAGGATAGCTATAAATATTTGTGTACAGGTTTTTGTGTGAACATGTTTTTATTTATTTAGGGTAGAAAGGATTTATTGCCACAAAGAGGAATAATCGCAATGCAACCTGACAAAGAACATGTATACAGAATTTAAAATTAACTCTGATAATTCAGTAATAAGTTAATGCAGCTTTTTAAATGGCCAAAAGACTGGAACAGGCACTTCACAAAAACGATATGCAAATAGCCAATAAGCACATAAAGAGATATTCAACTCACCAGGGAAATGCAAATAAAAGCTACAATGTGATACCACTACATACCAACTACAATGACTAAAAGTTTAAAAGACTGATTAAGTGTTGGTAAGGATCTGAGAGAACTAGAATTCTCATACATTGCAAGTGAGAGTGTAAAATGAAAAGTCTGAAAGATAATTTGGCAATGTCTTATAAAGTTCAGCATACATTGACCACATAACCCAGCAATCCCAATCCAAATAGAGTTAATAAGAATGACCATACAAGTCTACAAAAGTACTTACATGCAAGTGCAAATGTTCATAGCAGCTTTATCACAATAACTTAAAACTGGAGACAACCCAAATGTCTAATAATCAGTGAGTACATATACAAATTGTGCCATATTCATACAATGGACTACTACTCAGCAAGAAAAAGAAACAGACTAATCAACAGACTACTCAGCAATAAAAAGAAACATGCTATACTCATGACAACATGGATGAATCTCAAAATCATTAGGCTGAGCAAAAGAAGCCAAGCATAGGAGACGTATACAGTGGAATTCCATTTCTACGAAATTCTAGAATAAGCAAAAGTAATCTATAGTGGCAGAAAGCATTGTCCGTGGTTATCTGTGGCCAGAATATAAGAGTGGAACTTAAAATGCAAATGTGCCAAAGGGAACTTTTTTAGATGGAAATACATATCTTCACTATGATGAGTGTTCTCATACACTGTTAGTAGGAGTGTAAGTCGGTAAGGCTTTTTTCCTTTTTCTTTTTGTTTATGCACACGGGCTTAGTAGCTCCAAGGCATGTGGGATCTTCCTGAATCAGGGATCAAAATGTTTCCCGCATGGGCAGCAGATTCTTTACCACTGAGCCACCAGGGAAGCTCCAGTATGGCTTTTTTAGAGGGATAATTTAACAATACTTGTTCAAATTAAAAAACACATAGGGGAGGGAGGGGAGAGTGAGACGAATCAAAAGAGTATCATTGACATATACACACTACCATTTGTAAAACAGATAGCTAGTGGGAAGCACAAGGTGCCCAGCTGAATGCTCTGTGATGACCTAGAGGGTGGGAGGGAGAGTTAAGAGGGAGGGGATATACGTGTACCTATAGCTGATTCACATTGTTGTACAGCAGAAACTAACACAACATTGTAAAGTAATTATGGGGAATCTTTATAGAAACTGGCACATTCATACCAAGCCATGACTTGCAACTATTAAAATAATGAGATAGCTACACATGTGCTGATATGAAAGGTATCGAAGATGTTAAATGAACTACAGTTAGAGCAGGCTACCTCAGGCTGAAAGTATGGCAGTGGGCATTAAACATTAAACTATATTTCTCTCTCTCTCTCTAAAATGGCAAACAATGTTTACTTCTGGGCATTGACTGGTATTTGTTGAAAATGGAAAGAGGGATAAATGTCAAGGGAGAATTTGACCTTCTCCATCTACATTATCATTTGAATTATTTTACAGTAAGAATGTATCCTTCCATTATTTTTATAATACTTAAAAAGAATACAAAATAGGGAATTCCTTCACGGTCCAGTGGTTAGGACTCTGCACTTTCACTGCAAACAGCCCAGGTTCCATCCCTGGTTGGGGAACTAAGACCCCATAAGCCACGTGGCCAGCCAAAAAAGAAAAAAAGATGATGTAGTTCTAAAACCATTAGCCTCCAGTTGGACTCCTGACTCAGAGCCCAGAAGAGCAGCAGCTTCTTACTAAATAACTGTTGAATGACTAGGTGAACACTTGATGCTTTTCAGCTCTCTCTTCATCTGCTTGATGAAGCCCCATCAAACTCCAGTTTGGGTATGCAAACTCCAGTTTCCTTGTTCAAATTAGAAATAAAATAATACCTACAAGGGCTACTGAGAAAATAAATTCATTCATTTCACAAAAAGGTAGTTGGCGCCTGATCTGTGTCAGGCCCTGGGACAAAGACAAAGTTCAGTGCCAAAGACAAAGTTCTTCTACCCTGGGAGTTTATGTTCTAGTGGGGGCAGTGAGAGGATGAATCAGTAAAGGGTAAAGTCTGAGCAATGGAGCAGGGCCTAATCTACAGAGCTCTGTGGGTCATGACAAGAAGTTCATATTTTATTTTATTTATTTATTGGGAAGACTGAAGGGCAGAAAATTTCCAGTGGAGGGTCAGAGAAACCAGAAGGAAAACAAACAAACAAAAACCCCACAAACCAACCAAAAGAGAAGCTGAACGGGGCCTCATTGATCATTTGGTTCAAGTTCTCAACACGCATGCATTCATTGATTCATAACTATCGTTCAGGCACCTACTATGTGTTGGGTACTAGGAATAGGAGTAAAATATAGTCCCTGGCCTAACAGCAGAGAAGGCACCTGAGGCCCAGAGAGGACACTGACTTGCCTACGGCCACACAGCTAAAAATTCTGTGGCTGCACTGGGTCGCAACGCAATTCCTAGGGACGCCTTCTTCCCTTGTCCCCATAACCAGAAGTCGCGGGTCACAGCAAAGCCAGTACCTCCAGGGTGTGGCGAGTCAAAGGGCTCCCGCGGCCCCAGACAAGATGCTATAAAGAACCAGGACGAGGAACGACCAGCCCCGGGAGGTCGAGGCAGGGCCGGGAGGCTGGAAAGGAACCATGTCGCCGGTTGAAAGCAGACGCAGAAGCAGGAGGCCCTTTCGCAGAGGAAGATTGTCCCTCTGCAGCCGCCGTAGTGGAGCCGGAAGTGTCCTGTGGCCACGTTTCCCATCGTGCAGGGCTGAGGGAGGGTTTCAGGATGGCTGATGTCTTGTGCTCCGAGCAGTTCGGCTCCGGGGCGGCCCGGGGCTGCCGTGCCGCCCCCGACGGGAGCCTACAGTGGGAGGCCTGGGGGCGCAGCTGGTGGGGGTTCTCCGGAGCCTTCACAGCGAAACCCGGAGGACGAGATGGGGGCGGAGGGGTGGCTCCCGGGACTGCCTCCCCACCTCTCTCCCGGCTGTTGGCCGTGTTCCTGCCTCAGGGCTTCCCCGATAGCGTCAGCCCGGACTACCTGCCCTACCAGCTGTGGGATTCCGTGCAGGTCAGCCTGGCCGACTGGGGAAAGGAGAGACGCGTAGCCGGGGCAGGGGAGACAGCGCCACCTGTCCCTTCCCACTTACAGACCGGACACTGAGACCCAGAGACGAGCTGTGACACGTCCCAGGCCACACATCCCGGTGATGTGGGGCTGATGATAGATCTCAGACCTCCATGCACCTGCGTTTACTCCTCACCCCACTTATTTTCTTCTCCAGGCCTTTGCTTCCAGCCTCTCGGGCTCCCTGGCCACCCACGCAGTCTTGCTGGGCATAGGGGTAGGGGACGCAAAAGCTTCTGTTTCAGCTGCCACGGCCACCTGGCTCGTGAAAGGTGAGCTGGGCCCCTGAAGTCTCACCCATCGCTCGTCTCAGCCCTGCCATCATCTCTGTCCTCTTTTTCCTTTGGCGGGGAAGCCCAACCGCTCCTTTTCCCTTCTCCTAGTGTTTTGACATCTAACTCTGAGCTGTGATGAGTATGTTTATGCATTCCTGTCTGATTAAATCCAGGAGCCAAGTCTCCCCGGTTCCTTGAAGAGTGCCTTGTACCGTTAAAAAGCAAAATTCAACTGAGTAAAACATTTGTGTTGTCTCTGTTGACAACTGATGAATAACACAGGGCAGGAATACCCTTATCCTGCCCACCAGCCTTGAAGCTGCGCTTTGTTCCCCATACATGCTGTTCAGTGTCCCTTAATCATCTGGAGCCCAGATCCCTAAGCAAAACGTTCCCCTTCCCTTTACTCCTCATCTGTGGAGGACTGCCTACAAGTTCAACTATTGAATAAAACTGCCAACTGCCTGGGGTGTGGGAAATTAGTTAATTCTAGAAAAAAAACAATTTTGTAATAGGTCCTGAGTGGCAGAGAGGCAGTTTGGGTAAGAATGAAAGGTGTTTTGGATCCTCTGGGAAAGTAGATGATCTATAAATAATAACTATAGTAACCATCTGTTGAATGTATACTGCTTTTTGAAAAACCATTCGGGGGGGTGGGGCGTGCGCAGAGATACAGTTTGGTGCCATGCCCTCTAGAGAGTGAAGCAGAAAAGAAGGGGGGAACTGTTTTCCATCAGGAGGGCCCTTGGTTGTCTCTTCCATCTTTTGTCTTTCACTGTGGTTCCCAGTGGGGATTTAAATCAGACCCAAGGCTCTTTGCTCGTACCGTCAGCCTGGCCACAGCTCTGGTGAGCCTCCCTGGATCTTGAAGAATCTGGAGGCTTCTGCTTGTACCCTTAGCATTAACCAAACTGTCCAAATGTAAGTCACCTCTGGAAAGAAGCTCTTTCTCTGAGGGTACATATCAGTGGAAAAGTGGTGGTGATCTGTGGCTCTTGTTTGAGTTGTCTCTTCTTTTAATAATATTAATAATTGTTCCTGCAGGGTACTTATTATGTACCAGTCTTTGTTGTTGTTGTTGTTTTTAATTTTGGCTGTGCTGGCTTTTCATTGAGATGAAGGCTTTCTCTAGTTGCCGAGCACAGGCTCCAGAGCTTGAGGGCTCAGTGGGTGCAGCTCACAGGCTTAGGTATGTGGGATACCAGTTCCCTGACCAGGAATCAAATTTGCATCCCGTGCATTTGAAGGCAGAATCTTAACTGCTGGACCACCAGGGAAGTTTCACTATACCAGTCTTTAAATGTATTGATTCAGCATTCACAATAGCTCTGAGATGGGTGTTGTCATTATGTCCAGTTTGTAGATGGGGAAACAGACATAGAACAGTAACTTGCCCAGGGTCACAGCCAGTAAGCGGTGGGGCTTGGATTTGAACCCAGGAGTTTTAGTTGTAGGGTATGTTTTCATACCTCCACACTGTTTAATTTGGATCTTTTCTATTGCACTCTTGTTGCTTAAGTGTTTGGAATACAGTGGGTGCTGGGGTCAGTAGTTTCATGTCATTTCTAAGCACTCTAGTCTAATCACCAACATATTTATACATGTCTTCAGCTCAGGCAGGTTATTAAGTAAAAAACAAGACCATTTTAAGATGAAAAAATATTCCCTTACTATAAAGCCTGTTGTTGATATTAAAAGAAGCCCCATTCATTAGAAAGGATGTTACATACTTGTTTCCATCAAACAGAGATTTGCATGCAGAGCTTTACATAAAAAACTCCCTTGGAATTTTTTGATACGGTCATTTTTAGTTACAGGTCTCTTTATGGAACATGATGTTAACTGTCTTAACTAGTGATATTAATACTACAAGCAGCCAGTATTTTGACAGCCTGCTGTGTGCCAGTCATTTTGCATACTGACATGTAATATATAGTTTAATCTCTGCAACAGCCATACTGCGTAGATGCTGTTATAAATTCCTTTTCCAGAGGGGGAAGCTGAGGCCCAGAGAGGTTTAGCAATTTGCCTATGGTCACAGGGCCACGATTTGGACCCACACTGACTCCTGTGTCCTACATTTTTAAAAAATTGAAGGAAAATTGTTTTATGGAATTTTGTTGTCTTCTGTTGAACATCAACATGAATCAGCCATAGATGTACATATGTCACCTCCTACTTTTTTTTTAGCAGCTGTTTTTAAAAAAATCATTTATTTTTGGCTGTGCTGGGTCTTCGATGCTGGCAGACTTTTCTATAGTTGCCGCAAGCAGGGGCTACTCTCTAGTTCTGGTGCACGGACTTCTCTTCTTGCAGAGCATGGACTCTAGGCACACAGGCTCAGTAATGGGATCTTTCCAGACCAGGGATCAAACCTATGTCTCCTGCACTGGGAGGTGGTTTCTCCTGCACTGGGAGGTGGTTTCTTTGCCACCGAGCCACCAGGGAAGCCCCTGGGTCCCACTCTTAACCGCCACACTCTTTTGCCAGTTAGAGTTTTCAGAGGGAGCCAAGTACAATCTGTGGACAGCTGATCCCTTACTAGGATTCAGAAGTTTTTAGATCTTGCAGCTCAGCCAATTATAAGTGAGGCAAAGAGGACCAGGTGGGAATTAGGTTTCCTAGAGTGGTGTACAGTGTAGACTTTGAAAGACAGCGAGGATGTGTGTCATTATTGTACCCTAGTGCCAGCCTCCACAGCTGACAAGGGCTTTGCAGATGGCCTCCAAGAAAGTAGTCCCCTGGTCAGGTATGTATGTCCTTCATCATGGTTGCTGTCTGCTTTTGAGCCTGGAACCATGACTCTGGTTCACTGTGGTCCACTACACCCTGCCACACATACACCTCCCGGCCAGACCCTCACGTAGCGCCTGGCACACAGTGGGGAGCCAGTAAGTCCTTGTGCAAATGAAAGTCTAGTGGATTCCAGAAATTCTCTGACTCACCTCAGCCTGAGGAAGCCTCTCCTTCTGCCCTATACTCCCAGCTCTCTTGTCCTCAACCTGCAGTTCAAATCCTTTTCATTTATTTATACTCTAATGACTGTCTGTGAACCCACTGCCCAACCTAATAGCTAGAATATCAATAATCGCTGAACTTTCCACAGAGCATTTCCTGCTTTTATTAAAAGAATAGTTTTACCATATTGATATATATACCTCGACACTGTAGTGTTTAGTTTCAGTTGTCTTCAAGCTTTATGAAGAGCATTTGTTCAGTCACTAAGTTGTGTGACTCTCTGCGATCCCGTAGACTGTAGCACACAGGCCTCCCTGTCCTTCACCATCTCCCAGAGTTTGCTCAGACTCATGTCTATTGAGTCAGTGATGCCATCCTCTGTTGCCCCTTTCTACTCCTGTCTTCAATCTTTCCCATCATCAGGGTCTTTTCTTTTGTGAAAGCATCAGGGATTTTTTTCTTTTACGAACAGCATACTGTGCTGTATGTCGTCTTCATGACTGACTTTTTCATATAGGATGATGATGCTAGGATCCATCCATGCTGAGTGAGTAGTTGTGGTCCATTGGGTTTTCATAGCTGTCTAATATGCCACTGAGTAAATGAGCCAGAATTCATTTATGCATTCTCCTATTGGTGAGCATTCGGTGTCTCCATTTTTAGCTGTTATAAACTGCTGCAAAGAATCCTTCTGGTCCATGTCTCTTGATGTGTATGGGTACCTAATTCTCTGGGGTGCGTGCTGAGGGACTACTAAGTCTAGGCACTTCTGACCCCATCACGCAGCTAGAACTTATTAAACCGGACTAAGCTCCCAAAGACAGTGACCCAAGATGGAAAGCCATCTTGGTGCCAGGCCCCACAGCCCCCAAGGCTCTTGCTTGTTCCTTATCATTGCCTCTTTCCCCCAGATTCAACTGGTATGCTGGGCCGCATCGTCTTTGCCTGGTGGATGGGGTGAGTTTTTCTTCCTGAGCCAAAGAGTCATGTCTGTCTCAGCCCTGGCTGTGTTTTCAGCTCCCCCTCTTTCCTACCCATCTCCAAGGGAGGGGAAATTTAGCAGGTACATCAGAGCTAATGAGTCTAATGAGTACCCAGTACAGGTGCCTTCCCGGGGTCACCAAGCAGTGAAGCCACAGAGCCACTGCCAGGATGAGATCTGCCTTTAAGAGCACTGACTGGCCCCTCTGCTGGCCATCATGGGAAAAACAGAGAGAGCCAGGATGCTCTGAGCATCCTTTGCTGGTTTGTTAAAAGAGATACCTGGGTGGGACAGTGCTCAGCTCAAAAGGAATGACTCTCCTGCAGTGTGGTGGCTTAGACACGTGGTTGAATTGTGGAAAGTGGGCTAGGGGAGGTCATCGGAATCCCTGTCCCACGTGGGATACATGTCACCATCTATCCAGATGGGACTGAGGGCCTTGTGCTGCCTGCTTCCTCTTCCGGTCAGTACTGGAGGACCTCAGGAATGATTTAATATCTGCCATCAATCATGGTTGTGAGGTGCAGTGAGTTAGTGAAACTAAAGTGCTTAGCACATAATCAGTGCTCAGCAAACGCCAGCTGCAATTACCAACCCAAACTGGGTCTCACCAGCTCTCTGTATATCCTCTCTAATCCTTCTAACAACTGTGTAGAGTAGGATCGAATGTGTACCTTGTCCAGATGTAAAATAGACCAGGTCACAGAGCTTGTAACTGGTGAGATGGGATTTGAACCTAAAGCCTATGCTTTTTTGAGGCATCAGCGCCCCCGTGTTCTAGTCCTGCCTTTATCATGTATTAGTTCCCTCAGGAGTTCCCCATGTGCACCCCATGTCTTACCCAGGAATGCTCTTTTTCTGTCTAGATTTCAAATTCAGGGTCAGTGTTAATGCTGTAAAGCCTGAGCTCGCCCGAGGACTATAATGTCTCCTGCCAATGGTATCTTGGAGAAGGGGTTCCTGGGGGTTTGTACAAGGGTCCAGGAGTCACTCCACCTGCAGAGGAGGGAACCGTCCATGGTGTCGCGAAATAGAGATGTTCTAGGCTGGGTGTCAGAGCCTGGCTCTTTCTCTTGGCTTTTCCATCCCCATTCTCCACGTGATCAGAGGGAAGTTGTATCCCTCTCCAGGCTGGTTGTCTGTAACACGCAGGGTAGTGTTTACTCTAAATGTAGTGCTTACAGAATATGCGGGCTTCTTGCTGGGTACCCTCTGAAGCAGGAGAAAGAGAGGAGGGCAGATAACAGAGGAACCCAAGGATGGCCTCTCTCCCAGGAGGGTCAGGGGATGGGGAGCAGCCATGGGACAATCAGTTTTTTCCTTCAGTGCCTTGTGGGTTAGTAAGGGGGAAATGTGAGTGACTACTGAATGTGAGTAACCACTGAAGGTCCTCCCTGCTGATGGTGGCATTTCAGGCAGCAGTGACAGGGTGTGGGGACAGAAGTCTGGCTGGGGTGTGGGTTCTTCTTCTGAGCCCTTTGGACCTTCCCAAGTCCTGAGGATGGCCGCACTGCCCACAGGATGTGTTTTCCCGTTAAATCCAAATTGTTGACCAATGTCTTCTCCTCCACAGGAGCAAAATGGACTGTAATGCCAAGCAGTGGAGGTGAGAAGGGGCTGGAACCAAGGAGAGGGGAGTCTTCTAGCATGAAAGTCTCTGACCTCTGACCCCTTATCCCTTCCCCAGGCTTTTTGCTGACATCCTCAACGACATCGCCATGTTCCTCGAGATAATGGCTCCCATCTTGCCCTTCTGTTTCACCATAACTGTCTGCATCAGCAACCTGGCCAAGGTACCCATCTTGGGGCACCCCTATATCCAAGATTCCTGCCCTGGTGATGCTTTGTGGGGGCTCACTTGGAGGCCCGAGGGCAGCTCAGCCTGGGCCCTGTGTTCAAGGCACTTCTAGAAGAGTGAAAAAGTTCAGATGTTTCTTCTCAGACCCGGCGATGTATTCTGATCCTCCTCTCCAGCCAGATGCCCTCTAGAGTCTGAGATAGTCTAAGGTGGTGTCTGGAGCCGGGGGTGGGTGTGGGACCTCTGAGCAAGAGATAGAACAGGGGATCCATTGTCAACACCGTGGGACCAGCCCTCTAGCCACCTTTCATTCTTTCCATAAAATATTTAGAGTGCCTGCTGCATGTTTGGCACAGAATACAGGCCCTCCCATCTTTGAAAGAAAGCTACACGTAATTAAATATTTATTGAATGATAGCTGTAGGTATTCCAGATGAGAAGTATAGGGGCTGCAGGAGGGTTCAGCAGGGACTCTGGCCGGCTCAGGGGATATAGGAAGGTCTTCCCTGAGAGTGGGCCCTGAAGAATGAGTGTGAGCTGCAGGGTGAGCGTTCTGGGCAGAAAGAGCATTGCAGGTCAAAGTCAGTGGCAAGACAGAGCGCAGAACAGACAGCGGGGCTGAAGGGGCAAGTGGGGTGAAATTGGGCTCCTCCTCTCTGCCAGGCCGCTCACCCTGGTGGTTCCTTCAGGTTGGCCTCATCTGAAGACGGAATCTGAGGCCCAGCCTGTCTTCCCCACAGAGTTAAGTACCAGGTGCAGAGTAATGAGTCAGGAAGACACGTAATTGATCTCCCTGGCAATCCAGTGGTTAAGATTCCACACTTCCACCACAGGAGGCTTGGTGTTCGATCCCTGGTTAGGGAAGTTCTACATGCCTTGTGGTGTGGCAAAAAAAAAAAAGACCTAAGATCTATCACAAAGGCCCAACCATCCCTTCAAAATCATGTGTGTTATTCCACGTGGCACGACGGACATTTAGGAGCTGACAGCTCTTCAAGGTGGAGGCCACTGAGCTCCCTGGCCCAGGACTGAATGCTGTGAGCACCCCACCCCCTCGAGGGCAGGAAACCCCAGAGGAAAAATGGATTGTGACCTCTGCCGAAATACTGCATTGAGCTCTGCTCTGAGGGCCTCAGTCTCTTCATCTGTTAAATAAGGGACTCCAGTACCACTGTGAGCTTCCCCCTCCCCTCTTCCCACCCCTCTTCAGAGTTCCAGCCTCCAGTGACCAGCAGCACCTCCATCCCCCAGATGCAGCAACCAGAAGCCTGGCTGTCATCCATGCCTTCGCCTCCTCCCCCTGTCACCTGTCACCCTCACCTAAGCCTGCATTCAAGACTGTGTTTTCCCCTCTTAAATCTCTCCAGTCCTTTTATGACTGCATCCCCACGTCACCTGGTGGGTCCTTGTTGCTTAAAAAAAAAGCACAGTAATTTCCCGAGGTCATCTCCCTGAATCTGTTCTCACCCCTCTTCAGTCCTCAGAGCAACCCCATAGTCCTTACTAGAGTGGAAATCAAATCAGGTCACCGCCCTGCCTGTTGCTCTTGGTATAAAGACCTTAATGAGGCTTTTGCAGTTCTGTGTGATTAGGTCCCCACCCATCACCGCAGCCTCCTTTCATACCGCATTCCTCTTACCTTTGAACAGATGCTGACCATGTTATCACTGGTTTATTTGTTTACTGGTTTGTTTATCTGATGATTTCTAAGTTTCAGGAGGGCAGCAGTTGTATCTGAAGTCTACCACAGCACCAAAATGTGTATCTGACATCAAAGAGATTTGACAAATGAGTGAAAGCCTTCAGTGGTTCCTAGTTGATGAGCTCTCCCATCTCAGAGGGAGAGCCCTAGGTGGTCAGGGCCACTGGTGTGGGTTTTGAACTGGCCTGGAAGGCTTGGCTAGGCCTCGACTGGGGCAGGAAGAAAATGGAGTTAGTTCCAGGCAGGGAGAATGTAAGCACCAAGCTGCAAGCCAGGCTGGGCCTGGGAGCTCCACTAGGGGAGGAGGCAGCTAAAGCAGACATTGGAGGCTGAGGAAGTTCTGGATTAAGAATGGCCTTCGGGTCTCCACCTTGGGGGAAGAAAGTGAGTTTCTTGGAGCTGGGTCCACAGGGTGGCATGGCAGGCACACCTTTAGTTTTCTCCTGGAACAAAACAGGGGAGGTGCGCCTAGTGGAAATGCGAGGTGAGAATGGACAGCATTCAGGGTTTCAGTGTGGGGCGGCCCGAGGCCTACACTTTTCAAACTAGTTTGAGCCATTTGTTTGCTCACCCCCAGAAACGCTTGTGTTGTCGCAGCTCACAATCCCTCTGACTTTAACTTTCCCTTTCCCCACCCAGTGCCTCGTGGGTGTGGCTGGTGGGGCCACTCGGGCCGCACTGACTATGCATCAGGCCCGGAGAAACAACATGGCCGACGTGTCAGCCAAGGATGGCAGCCAGGTGAGAGCTGGGATCCGAGGGAAGGGGCGGGGCGCACGGGGAGTGGGGGGGCGGGGCACAGTGTGGGAACAGGAAGTGACACCGCTTGGGGGGAGCGCTGGGAGTCAGGCGGGAGGAAGCGTCGGTGAGTCTGAGGACAGGTCATCAGGTGTGAAGGCTTGGACTCTGTGGCAACAAGTCCAGGCTCTGTCCGCTGCCCTGTGGCCAGGAGTGAGCCCCTGCCATGGACCTCGTCCTCTTTAAGCAGAGCCTCACCCTGTGAGGTACGTGTTCTGACCACGTGAGGCCCCACATGTTAAAGCTCCTGGCAAGTTAGAAAGTGAGGTGCCTGGAGTCACTGGCCTGAGGCCTCCGCTTGGCAGTGTAGCAGGCCCTTCCCGCCCAGCCCCTCGCCTGACCAGAGGAGCCTGGAGTGGGGATGGGGACATTCCTACGGCCAAACCCTTAAGGAATGGGATCTCTCTGTACTCCTGTGCTAAGTGCTTGTGTGAATCCTTTAACTCACACCAAGCCTTTAAGATAGATACTATTACTGTGTCTGTTTTACAGATGTGGAAAGTGAGGCCCAGGGAGGTCACAAGTGTGACACGGTTTTGACACTGAAGCAATTTAGAAATACTTATTCTCGGGACTTCCCTGGTGGTCCAGTGGTTAAGACTCTGCACTATTACAGGGGGCGTGGGTTCGATCCCTGGACAGGGAACTCAGCTTCCACATGCATGGTGGTGGTGGTGGTGGAGGGAGTCGGGGGTGCGTGGCAAAAAAAAAAGAAACCTCTGTTCTCTCCAGTCCTACTTTCTGGCCATCTCTTATATTATTCTGTGAAATAGAACTTCATTTTTTAAAAAATTAAAACTAACTCTTTTTAATATTAGTACAAGTTCTTTTTTTTTTGCCATGCTGTGCAGTGTTTGGGATCTTAGTTCCCTGAGCAGGAATTGAACCTGTGCCCCTTACGTTGGAAGCAGAGTCTTAACCACTAGACCACCAGGGAAGTCCCAACACAATTTAATATTTTTTAAGCATTAACCATGTGCCAAGTATTTCACTTGTCTGAACTCATGAAGTCCTTACAATGGATTCACGCAGGGTGTCATTGTTGCTACTCTATAGCTGAGGCAAAAAAGACCCAGAAAGGTTGATTCTCTCTGGGTCCCCCTGGGCTTGTCCCTTCTCTCAAGAAATGGTTGAACGAGTTCTTCCCCATTGTCTCTTCCAAAGTTGTTAGGGAGTGAGTACACCAGGCCCTGCTTTTTAGGATCTCCCAGCCCTGTGCTTGCTGTCTTGCCTGCTCTCTTTCTAACTTCCAGCCCCTTCCACCCCCAGGCCTATTTTCCAGGGCCCCGGGGCTTCCTCAGTTCACAGAGGCGGTAAGGTCACTGGGGCACCCGAGACCGGTCCTCAGCCCGGGACCAGGCCCCTGCTTTCTGAAGCTGTTGCTTTGCTGCCCACTCCATGTGGCTGCTGGAGATGACTCTTCCCACCCCTGGGAGGGCCCTCTGTTCCTGAGCTCCCAAGACCCCTGATCCCCAGTTTATACCCACAGCCCACCCCTCTGCACCAGGACCACCTATCCCAGGGACCCCCATAGGCAGGAACCCCAGTTCAGACTTCTCCTCCCTCCTGATGTGTTGGGGGTCATGGCCATGGGTCTTTTCCCCTAAGGTAGGCTCAGTCAGGCCATCTTCGGCCATCAGTGGGGTCTGATAACATTGATTCTCCAGGGAAGTTGGGATTTTGTGCATTTCTTCCTAGGTGGTTCGTTGACCCCTTTGCAGAAGTGTCTGCCTGTTATTGCATACAGAGAGGCTGGGGGGATCGGCCTCTTTTTTTGTTGGCCATACCATGCAGCATGTAGATTCTTAGTTCCCTGACCAGGCATTGAACCCATGGCTCCTACAGTGTAAGCATGGAGTCCTAACCACTGGACCGCCAGGGAAATCCCAGATCAGTCTTTTTAAACCACCAAATAAAGTCTTTCTACTCTGTGGATGCTTACTTGCCTGAGTGTAGGGCTATACAAGTGATGTTTGCAAAACAAAGAAGTGTTCCATGGGCATTGCATCTAGCTGGACAGAGAAGCAGATTGTATCTCAAAGGATGGCTCACTCATCAAAAACGTTAAAAATTTCCTAGGCACCCATATCGGTGTAGGGAGCGTCTGGGGCAGGGAGGACTATGGTGAAAGGCACTCAGGGATGTTCAGTCTGGCCTGGAGGGGAGCCCTGCAGCTCCCAACCCCTCTGCCATTTTCCAGGAGACGCTGGTAAACCTGGCAGGGCTCCTGGTCAGCCTCTTGATGCTGCCCCTGGTGTCCGATAGCCCCAGGTAAGCCAGGATCCAAGGCAGGGAGGAGGTGCCCAGCTGGGCCTCTGCTCCCACGGACCAGCTCACTCTCTTGCCTCAGCTTAAGCCTCGGCTGTTTCTTCTTCCTCACTGCCCTGCACATCTACGCCAACTACCGAGCAGTCCGGGCCCTTGTCATAGAGACCTTGAATGAACAGCGGCTCTGGCTGGTCCTGAGGCACTTCCTTCAGCGGGGAGAGGTACTGGGCCCCACATCAGCCAATCAGATGGAGCCACTGTGGACAGGTGACCCAACCCCTTGGGCTCAAGTTTTATGTCTCCTAGCTCTTTCCTCTGCCTGGGCATCCTGACTCCAGCTTCCCACAGGTTTCTGGTCGTCTGTGTCTCTATCCTTGGGGGCCCCCCTACACTGCGTGACGTCCAGGTGAGTGTCCCAACGTCTCCCACCCATCACCGCTGTCACCCTTCCCGCCATGTGCTCCTTGTTCTTTTTGTTTTTTAAATAATTTTATTTATTTTTGGCTGTGCTGGGTTTTTTGGTCGTTGCTGCATGGGCTTTTCCCTAGTTGCAGAGAGCAGGGGCTACGCGATAGTTGCAGTGCGGGGGCTTCTCACTGTGGTGGCTTCTCTTGTTGCAGAGCATGGACTCTAGGATTCGAGGGCGTCAGTAGTTGCCGCACTTGGGCTCAGCAGTTGCAACTCCCAGTCTCTAGAGCACAGGCTCAGTAGTTGTGGCGCACAGGCTTAGCTGCCCCGTGGCATGTGAGCTCTTCCTGGATCAGGGATCGAACCCATGTCTCCTGCACTGGCAGGCGGATTCTTTACCACTGAGCCACCAGGGAAGCCTGTGCTCCTTGTTCTGATTATCACTGGCCTCCCCTGACCAAGCCTTACCTCTCTGGTTCTTCATTTCCATTGGCGGTGGAGGGGGTGGGGGTGTCACTGTGGGTGCTTGAGGGCAGGCGATGTATAACATGACTGTGTGGGATCTTAGTTCCCTGACCAGGGATTGAACCCATGCTCCTTGTAGTAGGAGCACTAGAGAAATCCCAGATCGGCCTTTCTGAACCACCAAATAAAGTAGTTCTACTCTGTGGATGTTTACTTGCCTGAGTGTAGGGCTACTCAAGTGACTCTTGTAAGACAAAGAAGACATGTTTGTTGATGTGTTTGTTGGATGCGGGAAGAAAGGAAGGGTTGATGTGGGGGAGAGTAACAGCTGAGGGGCAGATGGGAAAGAGGTGCAGGACAGTTTGAGTTAACGATTAGATGGCTGTGCAGTGACTGGATGGTCGTGCCTGCTTTGTCTTCTCCCCCACCACTGACTGCACACTCTTGTTTCCTTCAGTGTCTCTGAGCTGCAGCACCTGGTTGAGGGGCACCAAGAACCCTACCTCCTTCGCTGGGACCAGTCACGAAGTAAGTGTGCTATGTTCTCCCAGCTGCAGACTCACCCTCCTGGGCTCAGCCGCTCATTCCTCCAGCCCCTGGGCCCCAAGCTCTGGACACACGCTGGACAGTTTGTAGTCTGCCTGCTGTCCTCAAGGGAGCTTGAAGCTGAGATTGAATCCATTCAAATTATATAGCTGCGTGCCCCTATAAAGTTCCCTTGACCACTCTGTAAAGTGGAGCTAATAATACCTGCCTTATTATTTGCAGGGTTTTTGTGAGAATCAAAAAAGGCAATTATATAAAAGCACTTTTACATTGCAGCACACACAAATGAGATTGTGACCTTTGGTTCTCCCTGAGGAACCTCTTTCGTCTCCTATTCAGGTCACCTCTTGAGGAAGCAGGCATTAAAGTTTAATGGTCTGCTGGTAGTATGTTAAAAGATGCTTATTCTCACTAACTATTAAAGACATACAAAATAAGCCCACCTCAGGGAGCTGCTTTGAAGTCGTATCTTGGAAATTGGACATTTTAGCTTGGCCAGAGCACTGGGGAGCTTCAGATGAAGTTGGAAAGGAAAGGGTGGGAGCTGGCCTTTCATGCCAGGCCAAGGCCTTTGGGCCAGACAGGGATGAAGCAGGCTGGTAGGCCTGAGAGTTTTGGAGTTGGCCCCTCCCTGGTACCAGTCTGTCCCTGGGTCTCTCCAGACCAGGTACAGGTTGTCCTGAGTCCGATGGCAGGACCTGAGGCTGTTCTAAGGGCTGCCACTCACGGGCTGGTGCTTGGAGCCCTGCGGGGAGATGGACCCCTCCCAGAAGAGCTGGAGGTACTGAGGAACCAAGTATGGGCAGGTAAATGCCTCACAGTCCAGGCTTCTTCTGACCAAAGCAGGGTGGAGAGGGGAAGGAGCCTGTTCGGCTTGGGACACCTAGGAGCTTCTGGTTCTTCATCCCTGTCCAGGTCCTGAGAAAGAGAGCTGGGTCGTTGTCAGGGAGACACACCAAGTGCTGGACAAGCTCTTCCCAAAGTTCTTGAAAGGTAACATCCTTCTGCTCCACGGCTCCTGGACCTACTCCCCAGAGGCCCTGCCTAGCCCCATCCCTACCCCCCTATTTGGGAGGTGGAAGACCTGGATTTCTCTCTTGTGATCTCAAGTCTGGGTCTCAGTTTCCCTGTCTGCAGGACGGGGAGGTTAGGATGGTCTGTGAGGCACTCATTGTTGACAGACTATGGAAGCCCAGTTGGCACTGGAGAAGAGGAGTGGGGTGATGGGTTCGGGGGGAGGGGGAAGGCTCACAAATTACCAATGATGATCTTTCATTTAGCCCCTACTCCATTCTAGCCCTTTTCCCTGTGCTGCTTAATGAATTCATACGGCAACCAGATGAGGTTTTAGCCTCATTTTACACCAGAGATCACCCTGCAGAGGCAAGGGGAGCCTGAGCAGTACACCCAGCCCGTGCTGCGCCTTACCCCTCTCCCCAGGGTTAGCCCAGTCTCCCCCGCAGCACCACCCCTCTTCCCTCTCCCCAGGTCTACAGGATGCGGGCTGGAGCACTGAGAAGCACCAGCTAGAGGTGGATGAGTGGAGGGCCACGTGGCTCCTGTGCCCAGAAAAGAAGGTCTTGTGAGCAGCCCCGCCGGAGGCCCAGGTCTCAGGACAGGGGCCTGGAACGAGGACACTCTGGCTGCAGCAGGACTAGGCAAGGCAGCTTTATTTGTTCTTAGGGGAACCACAGTGGCCAGCTGGCCGAGGCCTCACAGGGCGTGGCTACCAGTCAAATGGACTGGGCCCCAAGCAGAAACAAGGCAGAGAGTAGGGGTCCTGGGGCCTCCCTGCTACTCTCTGGCCCCAGGCCCTTCTCACCACAGCGAGCTCCCCACGCCCACTCATCTCAAGGCTGTGGCTCAGGGTATCCAACACAGTGAGCCTCAGGCATAAAAGCCCCAGAGGAACGTGGCCACGGCCATCATGAGCAGAGCATTGAGGTTGACCACGCGGGCCCAGCGTGGGTCCTCACTGATGTCCTCCAGCCGCCTGGCTGCGGCAGCCGTCTCCTCCTGGCTAGGGCGTGGGGGGCTGCCCGCCCCACCCCTGCTCACGCCACAGAACCAGAGCAGGTACTGCCGCAACACGCCTGGCCTTGGGGGCAGGGGTGCTGGGAGAAGATGAGGCCTGACAGTGAGTCTGAGGACACTCGGCTCCCACAGCGCCCCAGCCCCAACTCCCGGGGGCAGTGCCTTACCCTCCATCTCCACTGCGTGCTCAGGGCACCCGTTCTGCACGGGGGCTGCGGTCGGACCTTCTGGCTCCTCAGCATCCAGGTCCTCCCTCTCCTCCTTGCTGTGGCGGAGACTGAAAACCAGGCGGTGGAGCTGGGGAAGGAGGGAGCAGGGGCCAAGTGGGAGCGCCGTCCCCCCAGCCTGCCCCAGAGCAGGAGGTCTCCTGTCCACACCAGCACTCCCTCGCGTCTCTGTCCAGCCTGCACAGCAGCCCAGGACCACCTTCCATGGCTGCCCTCAGGCTAAACCCAAGCTCCTCAACTAAGTGTTTAAAAACTCTTGGCCCTGCTCTGCCCTCAGCTTCATCACCCCCATGTCCCCCCGTCTACACTCACAATTCAATTCTAGTACTTTAGTCTTCCAGTCCTGCCAACATGGTGTTCCTCCCTGTGGGTGTTTGCTACCAGGGCTTCCTCTTGCTGCCTTTGCCCCTTCTGCACCTGTGGAGTCCTGCCCCTCCTTCTGGGCCCCAATCAGCTCTGCCCTGGGGCACCCACCTTCCTGCAGCACAAGACCAAGCCCTTTGGGGGCTTTTGGGGTAGTACTCAGTCCCTCCCGGCCACCACCGAGGCCAAAACTCTGGGGGGCTTTCACCTCCACCAGGATCTTCAGGCCACCTCAAAACCACCTCAAATAAACTTGATTTGAATCAAAACATTGTGCTTGCTTTGCACGTAAAGCTTCAGACTGGACTCCTTGGTCTGTCCTCACCAAACCTACTTACAGACATTCAGGTCCTCCCCACTGAGAGTCGTGGGAAGCAGACTGCAGCCTCAGGGTGGAGAGGGGCCACACCCAGCCACGGGAGGCCTGCACTTACGTGCTTGCGCGGGATGGGCGGTGTGCACAGCGAGACCACGAGGGTGAGGAGGCCGGAGCAGACGAAGAGCAGGATGGCGAAGTAGAGGTAGTGGACGCGGCATAGGAGCGCGGGGCAGGCCGAGGGGCGCACGCAGCTGCCGGAGCCGAAGGAGAACTCGGGAACCAGGCGTGCCAGACCCATCAGCAGGCCCCCGATCAGTCCCCAGAAGGCGCCCTGCGGGGCCGGAGAGCGCGTCAGCCTCCTCGGGCCTCCAAGTCCAGCCCCAGCGCCCGATGTGCACACACGCTCACCTTCTCGTTGACGCGGGGCACGAAGAGCGCCAACACGAAGACGGCCGACACCGGCGGCGCCAGGTAGCTGGAGACCGACTGGATGTAATCGAAGAGCTGCCCGCCCTGTGCCGCCTGCACCACGGGCAGCCAGGCCACCGACACGGCCACGATAAACACCACCCAGAGCCTGCGGTGGGCGGCCATCGGGAGGTTTCACCCAGGACCCTGGTCTCCCCGTGTCCCTACTGCCCCTCCCCAGGGGCCGAGTCGTGGGGCCGGAGATGGAAAACCCAGGCCCACCGTCCTACTAGCAGCAGCTCGCGGTCGCCCGCGCGGGGCCGCAGGCGCGTGTAGATGTCCATGGTGAAAAGTGTGCTGCTGCTGTTGAAGATGGAGGCCAGCGAGGACATGAGCGCCGCCAGCATGACCGCCAGCATGAGTCCGCGCAGACCTGCGGGCGGACTGGAGCCGTGAGCCTGCGGTCGCGAGGGGGCGCCCGGAGGGTGCGGGCCGGGCGAGGGGTGACGCCTCGCACTGGCGCCTGTGGGCATGGGGGGCAACCCGGCGACCGCCCTCACCATTGGGCATGAGCTTCACGACGAGCCGCGGGTAGGCGATGTTGGAGCAGCCCACCTCGGTGCCGCACACGCGCTTACACACCTCGGGCACCACGCACGCCACCTCATCTGCGGGAAGGAGGGCGCCACGTGGCTAGGGCTGGGCGGGGTCTGGAACTTCGGATCGCTGAAGTGGGGACCGGGAATCCCAGTGGAGAGATGGGATCCCCAGGTGGGAGGCGGGACTGGGTGGACCAAATCTTCGGATGGGAACGGAAATGGGAGACGGGCACTTGTATCCTCCACTAAGAAAGGGGCTGGATGGGGCTCAGGATTCAGGGGCGGGGAGGGGTTGCAGACGTTACCCGGGTAAAGAACGCGGCTGATCATTCCCGGCATGACCATGAGGAACATGGGCATCAGCTTCAAGTAGCCGCACAGGATGCATCCCGCCTTGATGTGGGTGAGGTTTTTCCCAGCCAGGCAGCGCTGCACTATGACCTGCGACGAGGTGCTTTCAAACTACCTGCGTCCAGTCCCGGGTAATTCGCCGTCTCTCTGGCCTTGCCCCAAGTCGCCTCTCTAATCCGGGCCCCGCCGCTGGCCCCTCGAGGCGGACAATTCAGTTCCAAGAACAGACCTTGCCCCTTGGATCCGCCTCCATCTGGGTAGGTCTATTTGGCAGGCCTCCCGCCCGCCCACCACCTCGGACCACGCCTTCCACCTGGCTTCCCAGGTGGGTTCAGGCTCCACCCATCTCAGCTCCGCACCCCCGCAGGTTCTATCCGGGCCTCTCATCCCGCCGCAGCACCGACCCCTCACCTGGTCGCTGCACCAGTACCAGCTGGACACAATAGTAAGCCCCAGAAGCAGAGCGGGCCATGGCAGGTCCCCCGTCACAGGGTCCCGGAGCAGGTGGTAGGAGTCCGGCCGGGGTCGATAGCAGGAGCTGGAGATGTTGCCCACGGCCGGGTCCTCGGATTCCGTCAGGGACGTCACTGCTCGCAAGTATTTGTCGAAAAGCCCCGAATACCCTCCCACCTCGTGGAAGGCTGTGAGGGCAAGGCCGTCAGGGGACCCGGCGCCCGCGACAAGGCCCTCCCTCGGACCACCCCGGCCCAGACGCGCGATGTCCCTGCTCCCGGGTAGAGAGCTCTGCACCCCTCCCCCGTGGGCTGAGCCCGTACCGTAACCCATGAGGACGAAGGCCCCCGCGAGAATGACGAAGGTCTGCACCGTGTCCGTGTACATCAGCGCCGCCAGCCCTCCTGCAACCGGCCTGGGTCAGGGGGCACAGCCCAGACAGGCTGTCTCTAGTACATAGACTGTCTTTGCGGGAACTGGAAAAGGGTTCCCCTTTTCAAATTAATTTTCCTGGAGGGCAGATTTCAAAACGATGGCCCATTCCCCGAGCTCCTGCACTCCGGCGTCAGGAGGCAGGGCTGGGTGAGCACAGTGGGGCTGAGTTTGGGGCTTCACGGACGCCAGGTGCACCCCGTGTAGGACCTCCACTACAGGCCCTCCTCTAAGTCCAGGTTTTCTCGTCTGTGTAACAGAAGGAGGTGATCCTGTAAGCTCCAGTTCTCAGTTCCATTCCATCCCGAGGGGCCGGGCCGTACAGCCGGCCTTGGCACCAGGCTCCGCCCACTCTGGGCCAGCGTCAGGCCTCAGACCCTACCCCGGGCTCCCTGGGCCAGCACTGGGATTGGTGAGCTATCCTGGAGTCTGGCCAAGTCCACTCTCCCCTCCAGACGTTAATAAAAACTTAAGTCTTCCTTGTTGTCCAGGCCAAGAGGGGCTCGGAGCTATGAACTTCCGGATCAATCCAAGGAACGTGGGGGAGGGAGGGGGAGGCGGTAGAGGATTGGGTTGGGGGAGGTGTAGTTTGCTTTCCAAAGATTTGGATCCTTCTGCTCACATCACACTTAACTTCTCCAGCCCTCTACCTTTGGTGACTCCTCTAAGCCCCGCCCACACTCCACATCCCTAGCACGGTTCTCTTCCCTAAGCCCCGCCTACAGTCCACGCCCCTAGCACGGCTCCCTTCCCTAAGACCCCGCCCCCACCACCTGTCACAGTGTAGATCATGGTGATGCCCAGGAGCGCAATGACGGAGGCATAGATGTTCCAGCCCAGAGCCTGTTGAATGAATACTGCCCCGGAGAACATGTCCACCTTGGAGGAAGGAGCGAGCGCGCAGGTCAGGATCCAGGGGCCAGGGTGGGGACCCAGGTCCACCTCCTGCCCAGAATCACGACCCAAAACTTTTGGGTCACTTTTGGGCCAAACTTTTGGCCACACCTCAAAAGCGCCCTCATTTTTTGATACCTCCCACTATGGCTGTAGCCTCAGAAACCGATTTCTTCCAGGCCCTGCCTCCATTACGGTTGTTACAGCGACTGTTCCTCAGCTGTGCCCCCTCGGGGGCTTTCTAGAGACCTCCACTGTGTGGTCCCACTCGCCCAGGGGCCCGTTCCGCCCACCACGCGTGCTTACCGAAATCTTGGTGAAGATGTACAGAAAAAGCGAGAGCACGGACAAGTAGAGGCGGATACGGTGGCCGCCGAAGCGCTTGCGCAGGTACTGCGGCATGGTGATGACGCCCGCGGTCAGGTACACCGGCACGAAGAGCCAGCCAAGTAGCAGGACCACGAACAGCGCCTGCGGGCACAGCGCCCCATCGGAGGGTGACTCCCCGCCCGAGATCCTGCTCTGAGCCCGTCCTCGCCCCCAAGGGGTCTGAAGAACCTTCCTCTCTTGGGGAACATGCTACTCCAAGGCAAAGTCGCACTAGGGCCCCAGAGGACACAAATGCAGATGATGACCTTGGGCTCTGGGCCTTCTGGACAAGCTCTTGATACTTCTCTGGGCCCTTAACTACAGCCCTTCTTGCCTTCCCAGGCCATGACCCCTGGCCATCTCTCCCAAGATGACCCCTAGACTCCTCCTCCTCCCACCCCCAGCACCTGAATCCAAGTACAGACCCTTCAGCCCAACCCCAGCCTCTGCCTCCCTTCTCCTCTCCACCCACCCAAACCGTCTGTCCTTTAACGCTCAGCTCAGAGGCCTCCTCCTCCAGGAAGCCCTGAGCTCAAAGCCCTGATCTTTCCAAGTCTCCGAGGCAAGCCTCAGTCCCAGAGCTTCCTCTCCTGCCCTTTTCTGCGAGGGGCTTTGATTTGGCTTAAAGATGCTCACAGGCCACCGCTTTGGAGAGCGTCAGAAGGAGCCATGTACCAACTTTGAGACTGTTCACCCCATTTCAGAGAGGAGTAAATCGAGGCCAATGAGGGTGTGGCTGGCTAGGCTCACATAGCAATAGCGAATTAAACCACCTGCCGTATCCTAGTATTGAACACTATTATTCGTGTGATCGGTTTTATTTACAGCCATACTATGATCAACTTTGTTATAACAACACTGCTTACTAACAGACTCGTTCCTATGAATTCAAGCATCTTACCCTCAATGCTGATATGATCAGCTAATACACCTCCTCTAGACCTACCCTTGCCCTGATCCTGGGATCTCCCACCTGCTTCTGCCTCCAAGCTGGCTGCCTGAGCATCACTTGAAGCCTAGCCTCACAGCACAGTTGGGAAGTCCCAACTCTGGTTTCACACCTCCACCTGGAGCCTCTCCAGGTGTGACCCTTCCAGGTGTTTCCGGGGTGAGGGGGCGGTTATTGGCCAAAAGGAGAGACTCACATTCCACTCAAATCCAGCCACTGCCAGGCCGCTCGCCGCACCGGTCCCTGCCAGGCCCACGAAGTGGCCACTGCCGATGTTGCTGGCAAAGAGAGAAGCCCCGACCTGGGTGGCCAGAGGTGGGGGTGAGCCAGGCTGTTTCTCCAGGCCTCCTCCCGCTCCACAGCCCCGCCTCTCTCACCGGCCACCACACCATGTTCCGTCCCGCCAGGAAGTAGCCGCCGACGGTGCCTCTGTTGGTTCTGCACATGGACTGGGGGTTGGGAGTGGGGAGAGGCCTGGGTTCGGGGCACATCTTTGGACCTCATTAGCCTCCTCAACACATTCCTTAGCCTTGTTCCAGGCTGAATATTAACCAGTGTGCGGCTCCCCTGATGATTCCCCCCGACCCCACCCCCAACCTCCTCCCAAGACACAGATCCACCCAGGCCCTAACCCAGCATCCAGCTCCCCAAGCCTGAATGTGGCTAGATGGGGCCTGACTTTCCTGTGGGCCCTGGATACGGGTTTCTGCTCAGCCACCTGTTATGTAGACAGGGGAACAGAGACCTCATTTAGAATGCTGTCCTGATGAAAAGCCACTGACCCCTTAAAACTAGTCCAGCCCCAAAGTGGGCAGACAAGGCATGAATGAGTGTGGGCTGGGCTGCCCTGAAGCTATCAAAAGAAGAATTACTTGTCCCACACCGGGTTTCCCCCTCAAAGATCCAGGCATCCTTCCCCTGCCACACACAGGGCTCTCTGAGACATCCCCCCAGGCTCCAGAAGTGGGGCCCTAGCAGCATCTTCCGGCGTCTCACCCACAAGCCGACACCAATGACCAGCAGGAAATAAGCAGCGATGACTAGGATGTCAGCAGGATTGTCAATTAGAGCCTTCGGTTCCCCCAGCACTGGTGCTGAGCCTGCCTCTGTGTGCTCCTCCATTCTGCCCACGATCTGCCCCTCAGGGCACTAGCCCCTGGATTCCCCCCTGGGAAGGATTAATGGTTACCCTGGGGGCAGTGAGCCGACAAGTTCCCCCGCTCCCCGGCTTTGTTTAGCTGAATCAGGCCTCACAGAGGCTGAGGCTGTGGTCCTGGGGAGCTGGACACTCAAATTCAAGGGTATTCCCCTTCCTGGGCTTAGCCCCTGCCTATTCTCCAGAGACTTAGGCTCAAAATGACTTCTTTCACTGGCTAAAAATGCCTATCCTTCGGCTTTGACCTAGGGAACCTGGCTGAGCTAGTCCCCCAGTTCAAACTAATTCAGAGGAATCATTTTCTTTTTTAAAAATTGATTAAAAAATAATTTTATTTATTTATTTTTAGCTGTGCTGGGTCTTCGTTGCTGTGCAGACTTTTCTCTAGTTGCAGCGAGCAAGGGCTATTCTTTGTTGTGGTGCGCAGGCTTCTTGCGTCGGCTTCTCTTGTTGCAGAGCATAGGCTCCAGGGTACTTGAGCTTTGGTAGTTGTGGTGTGTGGGCTCACTAATTGCAGCTCCCAGGCTCTAGAGCGCAGGCTCAGTAATGGTGGTGCACAGACTTAGTTGCTCCATGGCATGTGGGCTCTTCCTGGACCAGGGATCGAACCTGTGTTTCCTGCATTGGCAGGCAGATTCTTTACCACTGAGCCTTTTCCTTTCTTTTTGAAATATTTACTGTTTTGGTTGTGTCATGGGATCTTCAGTTTTCCTTGAGGCATGTAGGATCTTCAGTTACAGCATTCGGGATTTAGTTCCTTGACCAGGGATCAAACCCGAGCCCCGAGTCCTGCCCCATTGGACTGCGAGGGAAGTCCCAAGGAATTATTTTCAGACTCAAATCTGACAGTGTCAATCCCCTGCTCAGGAAACCTCCAGAGCTCTCCATCACACCCGGGAGGAGGCAGGAGCCTTTTATCCAAAGGTTTAAGGCCTGCCACGCCCCGACTCCTCCCATCCTTCTCCTCGATCCTCTACACCAAACCCAGAATGAAATCACATTTTCTTCCCATGCCCTTGCCCTCCCCAGCCCCTGGATTCTCATACCCTCTGAACTTTTCTATAAGCTGTGCCTTCTGCCTGGAACACCCCCCTGCCTCCCAAATGGCTAGCCCCTACTCAGCCTTCAGTGCTCAGCCCATGGCATCTCTTCGGGAAAGACTTCTCTGACTTTCCTGACACAGTTCTGAGCACATTGTGTGGACCTTGCCTGGATCCAGATCTGTCTCCCCAATAGACCAGCGACTCCCTCAAGAGCAGATGATCGGATTCATCCCTGGTGTCCCATTGCTCAGCACAGGGCTGGACGCGAGAAGGGAATGGCTTGATAAATAGATACCTGCTGCTCTTTCTAGAAGAATTGACCAGACTTGGGTGTCTGATTATGGTAGTAGGGTTCATGGTGGAAATGAGAACAGAGAATAATATTTTATGGGAAGGTGGTGAGTTGTTTAAGGAATGCCTTCATCATGGTCCCTTCAAAAACAGACTCTAAGATGAGAATTGGGGTGCAAGAACTGTACTGGGGAGCTGATCACAGTCAGGGCTGTGAAGGAATGAGGAAGAGAGACAAAGAAAGGAGAAAGTCGGTAAAGATGTGTTGATGAAAACGTTACCACTGTGGGACTTCCCTGGTGGTCCAGTGGCCAAGACTCTGGGCTCCCAATGCAGGGGATCTGGGTTCGATTCCTGGTCAGGGAACTAGATCCCACATGCCATAAATAATTAATAAATAAGATATTTTTTAAAGAAGTTACCACTATGACAATCCCAGTGGGGACCCTCTGAGACACTATGGGGAACTCATCTCAGAATCGACCCCCAGGAACCACAGAGCTGGGAGAGTTATTCACCATTCCCTATCTCTAACTGGCTGGAGGTTCTGAGGCTACAGAATCCCACCCACCCACCCAGGCCCTCCTCCAGACGGAAACTCAGGGAGCATCTGGGGACACTGAGGATCTGGGAAGTGTCTGCATATGACTTCCCAGATGGGCTAGGTGGATACAGGTAGGGCACTCACAGCATCTGCTTCAGCAGGTGATGAATTTGAAGTGTCTGGGCAAGTGGTCCAGTGGGTAAGAATCCACCTTGCAATGCAGAGGACTCAGGTGCCATTCCTGGTCAAGATCCCACCTGGTTGGGTGGCATAAGATCCCACATGCCATGGGACAACAAAGCCTGAGCACCACAACTAAAGAGAAGCTCATGTGCCACAACCAAGCCCCGACACAGCCAAATAAAACAATTTTTAAAAATGAAGGGTCAGGAAGAAATCTAGGGGCAAGTATCAGAGGACACGTTAGGGTTGTAGGCACTTAAAATCAGATCTCTGTGGCCTCCCTGGTGGCTCAGCGGTAAAGAATCCACCGGCAATGCAGGAGCCGCTGGAGACGTGAGTTCAGTCCCTGGGTAGGGAAGATCCCCTGGAGGAGGGCATGGCAACCCACGCCAGTATTCTTGCCAGGAGAATCCCATGGACAGAGGAGCCTGGAAGGCTACATACAGTCCATGGGGTCGCAGAGAGTCACAGACTGAAGTGACTGAGTACGCACACACCTGCCCTCATCAGAGCCTGCAGAGCGCTGCGTGACGTGGCACCTTGTTCCTCTTTGACCACATCTCCTACGACTCTCCCCTGCTCGCTCTAATCAACCACATTGGCCTTCTTTCCTTTCTTCCAAAACACCAAGCTCGTTACTACCTCCTGGCCTTTGCACTTACTCTTACCTCTGCCTGGGTTGCTCTCCTCAGGCTCTTTGCTCAGCCTTCAGAGTTTCAACGTAGATATTACATATTCACAGAGGCCTTCTCTGATGCTCTGGTTCATGTACCTCCTTCCCCACCTTGTCTTAGTTCTCTATTTTTTTCCTTCTCACCTTTCCTGCTTCCCTTCCTTCTTCATTCCTTCTTTCATTAGCAAACATTTTTCAAGCACTTACCACCTGCTAGCCAGAAAAACATCTATTTCTGCTTTATTGACTATGCCAAAGCCTTTGACTGTGTGGATCACAATAAACTGTAGAAAATTCTGAAAGAGATGAGAATACCAGACCACCTGACCTGCCTCTTGAGAAACCTATATGCAGGTCAGGAAGCAACAGTTAGAACTGGACATGGAACAACAGACTGGTTCCAAATAGGGCAAGGAGTACATCAAGGCTGTGTATTGTCACCCTGCTCATTTAACTTATATGCAGAGTACATCATGAGAAACACTGGGCTGGAAGAAGCACAAGCTGGAATCAAGATTGCTGGGAGAAATATCAATAACCTCAGATATGCAGATGACACCACCCTTATGGCAGAAAGTGAAGAGGAACTAAAATGCCTCTGATGAAAGTGAAAGAGGAAAGTGAAAAAGTTGGCTTAAAGCTCAACATTCAGAAAGCTACGATCATGGCATCTGGTCCCATCACTTCATGGGAAATAGATGGGGAAACAGTGGAAACAGTGTCAGACTTTATTTTGGGGGGCTCCAAAATTACTGCAGATGGTGACTGCAGCCATGAAATTAAAAGACGCTTACTCCTTGGAAGAAAAGTTATGACCAACCTAGATAGCATATTCAAAAGCAGAGACATTATTTTTCCAACAAAGGTCCGTCTAGTCAAGGTTATGGTTTTTCCAGTGGTTATATATGGATGTGAGAGTTGGACTGTGAAGAAAGCTGAGTGCTGAAGAATTGATGCTTTTGAACTGTGGTGTTGGAGAAGACTCTTGAGAGTCCCTTGGACTGCAAGGAGATCCAACCAGTCCATTCTGAAGGAGATCAGTCCTGGGATTTCTTTGGAAGAAATGATGCTAAAGCTGAAACTCCAGTACTTTGGCCACCTCATGCGAAGAGTTGACTCATTGGAAAAGACTCTGATGCTGGGAGGGGTTGGGGGCAGGAGGAGAAGGGGACGACAGAGGATGAGAGGGCTGGATGGCATCACTGATTTGATGGATATGAGTCTGAGTGAACTCCGCGAGTTGGTGATGGACAGGGAGGCCTGGCGTGCTGCAATTCATGGGGTCGCAAAGAGTCGGACACGACTGAGCGACTGAACTGAACTGAGACAGCAACTTGGACACTAGACAGATAACAGCAAAAGAAATGTGTCATTTGACAGACAAGCTCCCAGGAGCTTGCCTTCATTTCAGAAATAAACAAGCATGGGACTTCCCTGGTGGCTCAGTGCTTGAGAATCCACCTTCCAAGGCAGGGGACAAGGATTCCATTCCCTGGTTGGGTAACTAAGAGCCCACATGCCTAGGAGAACATAAGCCCACTTGCTGCAACTACAGAGGCCAGTAAAAAATAAATAAATGAACAAGCAACAAATATCTGTTTGCATTAGTGATAAGTGAGGGACTAGGGAGATGCTATGGGTGGAAACTAGGGAAAAGAACCAGCTTTACCTAGGCCATCAGGGGAGTTTCTGTACTTTATCACACTTGTCATTGCGGGTTTCTTTCTTTCCCCACATCTGTCTCTCCTACGAGACCAGGAGTCCAAGGAACATGTTTCTCAGCACCCAGCATGGACCCTAGCACAATACGTAGTCAATGAACTCTTGGGAAATGAATGGCTCAAGACTAGGAGGCAGTTACAAGCCGAGGAATGGACAGCACTCTCCAGGGAGGATTTGTGAAAGAGGAAGAGCCGGAGGCTTAGAAGATCCAGGAGGGGAGCTTCAGAGAGGAAAGAATCTGGGGAAGGTGGTTTGCCCAAAGCCAAGGCAGAGAACCTAACCTTTGGCTCTTGCCCACACCACAGCTGTTCTCCTTGGCTGTTAGCCCCTCTTTGAGCTGGAAGGGCCTTTGGGGATCCATTGTTTCCAGCCTCAAAGGTCCCTGTAGTTAGAGCAGGAATCTAGGCCCCCTTCCTAGGGAACTGTAGGGTCTAAGATACTGGGCTTAGAAAGACCACTGGGGTTTGGGGATTCAGATACAGCCTGAACCTCCCCACACCTAAGAACCCCTGGTCTCACCCTTCTCTGCAGGGGCTTGGCTCGTGTGTCACCTCCTCCAGGAAGCCCTCCTTGACTTCCAAGCTGAGTTAGAAGCCTCTTTCTAGTTCATACAGCTCCCAGTTTCCCTCAGTCAGTGCCCTGACCACCCTAAGTGCCATCTTCTGCCTAAAGCAGATGTTCTAAGTCAATACTAGTATGAGAGAAGCTGAAATTTAATGCTCAGATCCAAAGGGTGGGAATAGCTTGGCACTTTTGAATGGAGCCCCATCTCTGAGGGTCTTTTAAGGAAGGGGGTGGGACTGCCTTGGTGGCCAGGTGGTTAAAACGGCACTTCCAATGCAGGGGGTGGAAGTTCGATCCCTGGTGGGGGAGCTAAGATCCCACATGCCGCGCAGTGTGGCCAAAAAGTTAAAAAAAAAAAAACAAAAAACACAAAAAAAACCCAATTAAATTATTAAAGGAGGGGGAAATCTGGAGACCGGACAAGGTGCCAAGCGTGAAGGGAGTGGGTACAGATTAAGTGCTTATTTCAAGAATATAAGGAACTGAAGTGTGGGACAGGAAGGTTTGATGGGGCTCCGCTTGAATTCCCATCCCGGCTGGCGGGCCGCCATCTATCAATCCTGCGCACGTGGCCGACCTTTCCAGCCTCAGGCTCATCTGAAGGGCTGAGGCTGCAGGTCCGGCTCCCGCCGCAACGCGGCGACCTAGAGCCCGCGGCGGCCAGAGCAGTACAAGGGGCGGGGCGTCGCGACGCGAGCCACTCCCGCGCAGAGACACAGCACCGATGTGACGTGGAATGTGTGTTTATGTAGATAGAAAAAAAGTGCACAGAACAGTGAGGGGCGGGGGCAGAGGGACGTCTTGGCCTGGCCTTGGATTCATGAGAATTGCAAGGGCCCTCCTCCAGTCGGGGGGCTCCTCAAGGCTGGGAACAAAGTGAAGGGCTCACGTGGGATCGGTCAGTGTACGGACCCACTTTGGGAGGCGCGTGGCCTTAAGGGTTCACGGAGCCTTTTCTGAACTCGCCCACGGAGAACGTACAGTACCTTCGGGGCCAGTCCCTCCAGTGGGGTGGGGCCTCAAGAAGCCCGGCTGGTGGAGCCCGAAGCTCCAACAGCAAGGCCTTGGGGTCTGGAAAGCCAGATCTTTTGAGGTGGGGGGAAGGGCGAGGCCTTTGGGGCTGCGCTCTCCGGGAGGGGCGAGCCCGGCAGGCGATCAGCCGAAGAGTTTGAGGAAGCAGGGCTGGCAGTAGGGCTTGCCCGCGCGCTCCTGGAAGGAGCCCTTGGTGAGCGGGCGCAGGCAGAAGGTGCAGGTGAAGTGGTCCGGGTGGAAGCGGCGGCCCAGGGCCGACACGCATCGGCCAGTCACCGGGAGGCCACACGTGGCGCACAGAGACCCGCGCCGCGCGTGGAAATGGTTCTCGCACAGCGGGCGGCCCTCGTGCTCGAAAAAGCTGCCTCCCGAGAAGGGCGCGAAACATTCCTGAGGAAAGGCAACCACGAAAGGATGGGTCAGGGCCAACCTCCAGACCAAAAAATCCTCTTTTGGAACTGAATAACCCCCAGAGACTCCCGCAGCCCCTCTCACCTCCAGCGAGCGTGAAGCCCCGCCTCCCCGGGACCCCGCTCCGAATATTAACCCCGCCCCGACTCCTGGTCCCGCCCCCACTGGCCCCTCCCTCCAAGGTCCCGCCCCCCACAGTCGCGTACCCGGCAGACGAAACAGTCCGGATGCCAGAGCGCACTGAGCGCCGAGATGTAGTTGTCCAGAATGGGGCCTTGGCAACCCTGGCAGCGCGGCGCGAACAGCTGTAGGAAGTCCCGGCGGCAGTAGGGGCGGCCCTCCCGCTCGTGGAAACCTAGGAGCGGGAACAGAGTAAGGAGGAAGAAGGGTGCGAGGTGGCCCCGAGAGCCCACAAAGATCTGAGACTGGGGGGCCGGAAGCGGCGCAGTGAGAGGACGCAGTCGGTGGAGAGGGACAGAGTCTGGGTTGGGGGCAGAGCGGGAGCGAGTGGGATGGGAATCCTCAGGTGGGATAGGCCGGGTCCAGGAGAGAGCGGGAGAAAATTCAGGCCCGCGAGGATTTCGGAAGTCCAGTGGGCGGGCCCAAAGGGAGCGGGGCGGGATGTCGAGCGG
This sequence comes from Oryx dammah, assembly GCF_014754425.2. Lineage (NCBI taxonomy): Eukaryota > Metazoa > Chordata > Mammalia > Artiodactyla > Bovidae > Oryx > Oryx dammah. The sequence goes on along the minus strand of NW_024070186.1, from coordinate 184,427,002 downwards.
ACCCGCGGCTTTCAAGATGGGAATCAAGCTCTCACCTTCATCTCCAAAGGGCTCCCCGCAACTAACACAGCAGAAATGCTCCGGGTGCCAGTGGGTGCCCAAGGCAGTAACCATCTTCTGCGGGGAATGAAAGGGAACACTCAGCGTGCCCCGCCCCCCATTCCCTCTCCCCTCCTTCTTTCACCCTGAACCTAAATGAGTGGCTTGAAGTATGAGTTGAAGCTGCGGGAGACCTAAGCAGGAACTTGGGAATCAAAGAGCGCGGAGTCGAAAGAGCTGCGGAAGAGAACCCTGGAAGCGCCTGGGGTGGGGATGGGAATTGGGTAAGTGGATGAGGCTCATCCCACAGGCTCCTTGGGTGAAACAGAGGCGGGGCTTGTGGTCCAGGCGGGGCTCACGTGTCGGATGGGTTGATTGCAGAGGCCACATCGCGGAGAGAAGCGCTCGAAGTAGCACTCAGGACAGAAGGGAGCTCCATCCTTCTCGAAGAAGCTGCTGCCTCCCAGGGCGGTGGAACAGCCACCGCAAACGAAGTGCTCAGGGTGCCAAGCACGGCCAAGCGCCGTCACCACCTGCGAGTTGGGGGTTGAGGCGGGGATCAGAGTGGCCCTGGGGCTGCCAGATGTCCAGTGAGCCAAGGTTTACGTGGCAGTTTTCACATCTTATCTCTGAGAAGTCAGGATGAAGTATCGAATGTCCAAGTAACTCAATCCCAAAGCGATGGAGATTTAAGCCGGCTTCCAGCACAGTACCTAGGGCCCACCATACTTTTTGTAGGCCACAAAAATGTTGTAATTTCTTTTAACATTAGAAGAAAAAAAAAATAGCTAGAAGAAAATGACTACATATATAATATTAATGTATTCATCTTCACTCCAACTGCCATAAAATGCAATTTATATATTTTTTTTAATGGAGGAAGGGGCCCATGAAGGTGAAAGTGCTTAGAAAATTCATAATGTCACCCTGCTCTGCTGAGATTGGAAATTCTCACCAAAATGGATGGCGGTAGGGAACTTTATCTAGCAGGAGGAGCTAGATCAACCACTGGGCACACTTGCCCGTGACATCTGCTCAGTCAATAAGCCAAGAACTGGAGCTCCCAAACCAGACTGGTAGAAGAGAAACAGTCTCTGTGGGTCCTGAAGAGATGGTGGGTGGAGCCAATGAGGCTTTTGTGAAGATTAAATGAGAGGGGGGACTTCCCCCGTGGTGCAGTGGATAAGAATCTGCCTGCCAATGTAGGGGACACAGGTTTGATTCCTGCTCCAGGAAGATCCCACATACCTCAGAGCAACTAAGCCTGAGCACCATAACGACTGAGCACATGCTGTAAAGCCTATGAGCCTCAACTACTGAGCCCATGGGCTGCAACTACTGCAGTTCTTGTGCCTAGAGCCTGTGCTCTGCAACAAGAGAAGCCACCTCAATAAGAAGCCTGCACACCACAACTAGACAGTACCCTGAATCTCTGCAAGGAGAGAAAGCCCACGCACAGCAATGAAGACCTAGTGCAACCAGAAATGAAATAAATTGGTTAATTTAAAAGTTACATGGGGGTTTGTAAAGGAGCTAGCATAATGTCTGGCACACAGTAGGACTAGAATAAATAAAACCTGGGTTGGAATTCTTACTCTGCTACTCGCTGTCTGACTCGCAGCTTCAATTTCCTCATCCGCAAAATATGAATAACAATAATACCCACTGGCTCTCAGTGAAATGAGTCTATAGGTCTCTGGGCTTCCCAGGTGGCGCTAGTGGTAAAGAACTTGTCTGCCAAAGTAGGAGATATAAGAGATGCAGGTTTGATTCCTGGGTGGGGAAGATCCCTGGAGGAGGGCATGGCAACCCACTCCAGTACACTTGCTTGGAGAATCCCATGGACAGAGGAGCCTAGTGGGCTACAGTCCATAGGATCACAAAGAGTTGGACATGACTGAAGTGACTTGGCACACATGGGTCTCTACCCCCTTACTCGCAGAACTTCACTTACTTGCCCAGCAATGGGTTTATTGCAGGAGCCACAGAGGCCCTTGGCCTGGGTGGGAACGCCACGGCGGCTGAGGTCAGACTGAAGCAGCCCCAGCATGGTGTCCAGGCTGCCTTTGCTGGTGGGCCCTGGTGGGGAGGGGGTGTCCTCACTCATGGAGCTTGGCACTGGTGGTGGGGTGGGCCCTGAGGCTGGAAGCTGCAGTCGTGAGGACAGGAGAGTCGAGTCAGCAAGGCAGCATGTGTGAGAAGGTCTCAGATGGGTTGAGAGCCATAAATCCACAGTGGTCCACCCCACACTCCCTGAGTGACTCACATGGTTCTGGACACGGAAGTCAGAGAGTGAGGCCATCAGTCTATCTAGCTCCAGGGTGGCTGAGGTGGCTGAAGGCTTTGGGAGAACAGGGGAGGGGCTGGGAGGGCTGTGAAGAACACAACTTGTGTCAGCTCAGAGTCTCAGGGTAACGCTTCCTCCAGTACCTCCAGCATCCAGAACTGACCACCTCTTTCCCAACCCCGCCAACTATGCCAGACTCACGGGCTGGGCCTTTTCTTGTCCTCAGACTGGTCCTCCTTCTGCTCCCCTGCTGTCTCCTTGCTAGATGGGAACTGAGACATTATTTCATCTGCAGAGAGGAGAGAAGGGCACTGGGCATGGGGCCATGTGCTAGCCTCCTCCCCAGTTAAGGCTCACATCCCTTTAGCTGCTACCCTGGGAAGTCTATGGGCTTCCTAGTGACTTGGACAGTAAAGAATCCATCTGCAAGGCAGGAGACCCCAGTTCAATCCTTGGGTCAGGAATATCCCCTGGAGAAGGGAATGGCTACCCCCCTTAGTCTCTGCCCAGCCCTGCCCTGCCGCCCATTCCATCAAGGCCTGTCCCAGTAACCCTGGTACCTGTTATGTTGAACTGAGTAGCGTTAAGTTCCTGAAGCAACCTGTCTAGCTCACAGAGCCCCGTGCCCAAGACACCGCAGGAAGAGGAGAATGGAGGGGTGGCAGGGGCTGCAGGCTTCGGGGACCGAGGCTTGCATACCGTGCTGGGAAAGAGGGTGGGAGCTTGGGTTCAGGGGTGGGGAATACAAGCCTGAGTCTCAATTGGCCACCCCATCCCCCCATACCCAGTCTTCTCACCTGTACAGATGGTCTTTGTCCCCAGAGGCTCCTGAAGATTCCCCAGGCCCCATCTATAGAGAAGGACATGTGTGTGGGATGATACGCCCGTGCCCGTACTCTGCCCTACTCAGGCCCGGGTTTCCTTTCCTCTCACCAAACCTGGCTTGAGTGGTTGTCCCTCTCCCCAGCATCTGAGCTCACCTGTGTCAGAGGAGACGTGAGGGGCTCTGGGGACCGCTCTTTTAGAGCTCCTGACCTTGGCATGTGTGAGGTTGTGGTCTCCAGGTCAGAGAGCAAGGCATCTGCAGGGAGAGGCCGTCAAGGTGAGAGGCTGAGAGGTCAAGGTTAAGGCAGAGACAGGGCCTTAAGAGATCAGAGAATAAGTGTTCTAAGTGGGCAGTGCTTGAGGAGGACAGAAGCGAGTGTTAAGAGTAGAGGTCAAGAATCAGAAGAAATACAAGGCAGACCATGGCAGAGATGTGGAAGGGCAGCAAGGACTATTTACGGTCACAACATCCCACGTGGCTTATCCTGAGAGTCATTTACAAACTCAGCTACCTGACTCTTTAATTCTCTGAATCTTCGGTAATGCAGTCAAAATTGGCTCTTTGGAGGCAAATTTGGCTCCACCCCAAATTGCTCAATTGGCTGTATGCCTGACACCTGCTTTCTGATTGGATGCTCTTTCTGACACACCCCCTACACCTAAACAGGCCCCTCCCAGCCCTGGCCCTTCTCCAGATGCCACTGGGCTCCGCCCTATGCACCTCATTGGTGAGTCTGCTGGGACCTGCTTTCTGATTGGTTTTTTCTTCAGTACCAGTGCCCGTTACTCATTCTGAGCAGCACCCCCTACCGCAGGGTGCTGGAACTCCTCTCCCACAGAGCGCACAGCCTTCCCGCCCCAGTTCCAAAAGACAGGGAGGATGAGATGCGTGAGTCCTCCTTTCTGCCCCAAGTCGGAGGGACAGACAGCAACCACCCTCGACCCCAACACACACAACCCAACTCCCCCCGTCTCCATCCCCAGATCCAGAACCTTTGAACTCTTTACCTTTCAGAATTTAGAAGTCCCTGCCCCTTTACTCTGCATCTCTGAGCGCCTTGATGGAACCCTTAACCTCTCTGGCTGGCATCTCGGCACTCATCTATTATATTTACTTTCTGCCTCAAGGACCTGACCCTACCATACTTAAGGGCCCTTAACTCTTTCGTTCCCTAAACCCTAGGGCAAACCCATTTTCTTCTCCAGAACTTACTGTCATTGTCTCCTTTCCCGACTACTTTCGCAGTCCCTGGACCCAAGGTCCTTTTAACTCCTCCCTTCCCAGAGCTCCCGAGCCCAGGCGCCTGCAGGCTCTGCACCTCCCTGCCCATCCGTATGCAGCCAGCGACGGGGGAGCGAAGTGAAGGAAGAAGGGAGGGAGCGACCAGTCTGGCAAAGGCAGGAAGGGAGCGGCAGGAAGGGGGACGTGGAGTCGGAAAGGAGGCGCCGGCAGAGACCAGAAGCGAGAAGACCGGGAGGCAGGGATGGAGAGATGCCGGGAGTGCGAGGGGGCCTCAGGATGGGGAAGCGGGTTCAAGCAGTGGTGAGGGGCTTGGGGACAAGGGGATCCGGACCCCACTCACCCAGGTCCTCCATGACGGGGCGCGGGCAGAAGGCGCGGGGCGAGCAGGGCGGGGGCTGTGTCCGGTGGGGGCGGGGGGCGGGGGACGTCCGGGAGCTGGAGGCCCAGCCGTGACCATGTAAGGAAGCCGGGACCCGCTGGGATAAGGCTGGAGGGGGGGCGGGGGGGGAAGACGGGGCAGGGGGGGTGGTGAGAACGGGAGAACCCGGGGTGGGGGCCTGTAAGGGAGGGAGGGCCCCGGCCCACCCAGGCCCAGCCCGCCTGCCTGCTGCGCAGACGGCCACACCCCAGCCTTGGCCTCGGCTGTAGGGAGCCCCAGGCGGCCAGAGTCGGAGTAAGAGAAGTGGCTCTTCCAGAAAAAGCCCGGGATCTTCTGCTCAGTGAGACTCTTAGACACGTACTAAGGCCCCCAAGCCCACCTCCCCCCATCCCCAAAGTTAGTACCTTGAGTCCTAGACAGAACTCCTCTCCCACCCCCTGCTATTCCCAGAAGATTGCTCTAGACAGAATTTTGGAGTTGGAGGCGGTGATGATGTTCCAAGGATCTGTCAGGTCCCAGGTTCAGAGATCTTTCCTAAGAGACTGTGACAATGACATGAACAGAGATCCCAAGAGGCACACAAGCTGGACACAAAGAAGCCTCCGAGAGGCAGAGATGATGAACCCATCCACAGACTCTAAAGCCATAGAGTTGGAAACAGACATACAGACACAGGTAAACAGAACTTGAGGCCCAAGTCCCACGCAGACTCAGGAGAAATGCTTCCAGGCAGCCAGACCTCAGCCAACTGTCCCCTGCACCGAGATGACCCAGACCTGTCCCCCAAGAGCCCTTTCCTAAGATACTGATGAATATAGAGAAGAAAGCAAGACACAGACTCTGGCCACAAAGGAACAAGAGGCTTCCCTGGACTGAGCAATCAAGTTGGAAATGAGAAACTAGAGATAGGTGTGGATGGACATAGCAGTGGAGCAGACAGACTGTGGATCTCAACTCAGACACAGGTCGACTGAGCACTGGAATGGCAACTCGGGGGCTTTTAAAAAAATAGATGTGGGGGGAGGGGGCCCCGCTGGGAAGGAGAGGACATACGTATCCTTATGGCTGATATGCGTTGTACAGCACAAACCAACACAGCATTGTAAAGCAATTATCCACTAATTAAAAGTAAATTTAAAAAAATGCTGATCCCCAAGGCACTCTTCCCTCAGTCCAATTCAGTTAGAAAGGGCCCAGGCATCAGCACTTTAAAAAAAAGTTTTCTGGGGAATTCCCTGGTGGTCCAGTGGTTAGGACTCCAAGCTTCCGCTGCAGGGGGCACAGAATGGACCTCTCGTCAGGGAACTGAGATCCCACGAGCTGTGCCATGCAGCCAAAAAGAAAGAAAGAAAGAAAAGCTGGAGAGAGAAATGAGTAAGTCCTTAAATAAATATTTATATATTCCATTAAAAAAAAAAGCTCTCTGGGTGGTTGTAAAGGACATCATGAGAACAAAGACCTGGATACTCTCAGAGGCAGCAAGGGGCCCCCTTGGCTTCCCAGAAGTTAGTGGACAGCCCCAGTCCAGGCCCTGTCCTCAAAGTCAGGGGTCAATGCCACCTAAGTGGTCAATGATCTGGGAGCCAGGTTGACGGAGACCCTGCCTGGGCAAACAAAGCAATGCCAGCCTAGGGCTCCAGCTCCCTCTGGGCATGACTAGTGACCTCAGGGACTTGAAGAACACAATAGGTCTTCCCTCAGAACAGCAGGACACTTGGTCCAAGAGATGAGAATGGACCCAGAGACAGAAGGTCCACGATGGGTGATGGATGATGAAACGATAGTGCCAAGGTCTTGGACATCCATCCCCACCCACACATCCCCTCAGCCCCGATCCAGGTCTGTGTCCAGCTGGGTGGCTGTCTGAGCAATGAAGTAGCCTGAGCAGGAAGCAGTCTTCCCCTGGGGCCCAAAACCACATCCTCAGGAGCAGCCTGGCAACTGTAGCAAATCCCAGGGCTCCAGGAACCTGCACATTGTTACTTATTGAACTCCTGCACGCCAGGGGTGGCCTGTACTGTAACACAATTGTTGTTTAATTGCTAAGTCATGTCCCACTCTCTATGAGCTCCACCAGGGTCCTCTGTCCATGGGATTTCCCAGGCAAGAATACTGGAGTGGGCTCTCATTTCCTTCTCCAGGGGATCTTCCAGACCCCAGGACTGACCTGCGCTGGTTCTTTACCGCTGAGCCGCCAGGGAAGCCCACTGAGACACAGACACCTGGACACAACCCTGCTGGATAGGTTAAGACGTGCGGGTACTCCCACAGGAAAGGAAGCAGAGACACCACACAACAGGGGGAGCCGACTCCAAAGCTTTTAATTCCAACTCCATAAAGCTGGGCCAGGCCAGGTGCCTGGGGCCCTGGGCTGTTCTCCACCTCGAGAGCCCCATGCCCAGACCCTGGCCTTGGCTTCTCACTCCTGAGTCTTCAGACACCCCGGGCTCCAGGTCCATCCTCTCATGGGCCCTCGACAGTGACTCCTTCTGTTCAGCCTCCTCTCGTTGAGAGAGACCTCCTCCTAGCTAACTCATCCCTGGGTCTCCTCCCAGGGTACATCAACAGTCTAGGTTGGGACCCTTGCCCCCCGACTCCACCCCCATCACCACAGCCAGTAAAGCCTCGGTCAGGGGCCCAGCCTCCTCACCGGCTGCTTCCACAAGCCCCACCAGAGCCAGGGCCCGCTTCCGGGGGCACTGCCCCGGTCCCAGGGTCCAGCGTGCGCAGTGGGCAGCCAGCCGCGGCCGGCCCAGGCGGAACACCTCCCCCACTGACTCTGGGCCACCCTGGGGTCCCAGGTGGATGCGGCCCACGGCTTCTTCCAGCTCTTCCTCCAGCCCTGGCAGCAGGAAACGGCCAGCGGCCTCCAGAGCCTCCTCGGCTTCGGAGCCCAGCAGGGGCTGGCCTGGCGGAGGGACAGGCCCCAGGGCGGCCCCGCAGCCCCGGCAGCCATGCAGGTGATGCAGGATGGGCCAGGCCGCGCTGGGCGACAGGCCTCGGAGGGGCACTAGGTCCATCTGGGCTTCGGCAAAGCTGCCAGCTAGCAGAGCCCGGAAGAAGGGGGAGGCAGTGGCTGAGGCGGCTCGCTGGGCAGGGAGCCGGAGGCCTGAGTCCAGCAGGAAGTGGAGGTCAGGGGCTGGCATGGGGGCTGGGCCCAGCAGAGGTTCATAGAGGCAAGGGGAGGGTGGGTCTAGGTCCAGGGGGATTGCAGGTAGGATGGCTGGGCTCCCCGTGGGAGACACCAGGCCTTGGAGGCAGGAAAGGGAATCTGCGGCAAAAAAGAGGAAGAGTGGGTGCGGAGCGGGTCGGGTAAGCGCCGAGAGGAGGAGCCGGAGGCCGCCCTGGTCCAGAAGTAGCCGGCGCCACAGAGAAGGCTTCCTTTGAGGGGAAAAGAGAATCTTTCAGAAGCTGGAAAAGGGCAGCGCTGGAGAACAGCAATCTTGCACCCCCTGCTCCTGCGAGGTACCCACGTCTCCCTCACCGACAGATGAAGGGCAGGGTCAGGGCGCAGGCCACACGGTCCTCCGGGCTCCCAGAGAGCAGCAGGTGGGTGAGGGCCCCCACTCCGAAGGGCGACTCGGCTTGCACCGTCAGGTTCTGCAGCAGCATCTCACCTGCGGGGCGGGCAGAGAGTCAGGTTGGCAGCTGGGGTGGGGGCAGGGGTGGGCAAGAGAGGCCCCTGGGTCGCCGAGAGGAAGGCGGGGGTGACCTCAGGGCAAGGCAGAGGGTGATGACCGCAGGTCCCAGAGGGATGGCAACCCAACACTAGGAACTGGAAGGTTAAGAAGGGCCACAACAGGAAGTGGGATGGTCAGGGAATGACTCTGGGCCCTTAAGGGCCAAAACAGGCACAGAAGACTGGGCAGTCCCTGGCAGGGTTGGAAGGGGACTTTCAGAGGACGTGAGCCTGGGAAGACGTGGTGCCTGAGCTGCCCAGTGGAGTCAAGGACAGTGCAGAACTTAGGAATACGGGGAAATGAGAAGAGACTGGGGAAGGAGAGGCAGATTCTAAACAGTTTGGGCCAAGTCTAGTGCTGGGGTCCCTGGGCCCCAACACACAGTCAGAGGTTGAAGAACTATGTGTGGGGGCAATGGAGAAGGGAGTCCTTCCCGGCCGCCTTGGTGGCTGTTGTTCCCAGGGATGGCGGTGAGAGAGCAGGTGAGGCGCAGTGGGAGGGGAAGGGTGAGAAGGGCGCAGGACCCACGCAGGACCCACCCAGCTCCCGGTGCTGGTGCTGGCTGCGGCGGGCCTGCCGGGTGCGCATCGCCGGCCAGTCGTCGGGGGCGACGCCGAGCACCAGCCAGGCGCGCAGTAGCGCCGCCCCGTAGCTGCGCACGAAGGCCTCGAGGCAGGCGGGGTTGCAGGTGAGCCGCGCCAGGATGCGCAGCGCGCGGGGGCTCGGCGGGCCCGGCGCGCCGGTCACATAGGCCAGCAGGCCGCACAGGGCCGGGCCGGTCACTAGCGCCCCGCTGGGGTCGGGAGCCTGGGAGAAGCGCGACAGCAACAGCAGCGCCGGCCCCTCGCGGCCCCAGGGCTCCTCGGCGGCAGGGGCGGTGGGGCTACGGCCAGGCGGGCGCAGGGCGCGGGGCGTCCGCAGCGAGGTGGGGCTGGTAAGATCTGCCGGTTCTGGCGGCGGCGGACAGCACTCTGGGGACCAGTCGGGAGAGATGTCTCCCGGGCCCGCAGCATAACCCTCGGAGATCAGCCAGGACCTGCAGGGGGGAGAAAGGATATGGAACCCAGAGTCGAGGGGAGGGAGCAGGTCAAAAGAGCGGTACTCCAAGAGGTGACTGAGGCCAGAGGAGGAGGCAGCCTGAGGGGGACCGGGCAAAAGGGCATCCCAACACCCACCCACCCAGCCCCCATCCAGCAATTCCTGACTGCCTATTGCCTAGTGTATGCTAAGCGCGTTTCAGGTACTACAGGAAAGCAAAAGCAAAAAAGATCACGACCTTCTAGAGTTTCTATTCAGTGTGGTGTGAAGTGATATGTGTGGAGAAAAAATAAAAGGGAACAGAAACACAGGGTGGGGGGCGGTGGTAAGGAAAGAGCTGATGTTTTAAATCAAATCCCCATGAACGTAAGATCTAATCAAGGCATCTCAGAGGAGGAGTGCCCTGGGCACAAGGAACAGTAACCAAAGAGGCCCAGCATGCATGCACGCACGCAGGCTAAGTCCCCTCAGTCGTGTCTCTTTGCGACACTATGGGCCACAGCCTGCCAGGCTCCTCTGTTCATGGGATTCTCCAGGTGAGAATACTGGGGTGGGTGGCCTCGCCCTCCTCCAGGGGATCTTCCTGACCCAGGGATTGAACCCAGGTCTCTTGCATCTCTTGCACTGGCCGGTGGGTTGTTTATCACTGTGCCATCTGCAGAGAGCCAAGGTCAAACAAAGGTGGCTCCAAGAGAGAAGAGGTATATTTGGGGTCTGGAAGGCAGTCATGTTCAGTGAGAACAAGGTATTAGGAGTCAGAATCAAAGTCTTACAAAGACAGAATGGGTGGACGCAAGGTGAGTGAGGGTAGTGAAGAGGCCTCACCCCACAGCATCAGGTGGGAACTCACTGGAGGCTTCGGAAGCTTCCGGCCTCTGCCCGCTCTGGGGTCCTCTCCTCAGGGAAGTCCCAGGAAGCAGCTTCTCTTCCCTCTTCTTCCTCATCACCAGCCTCACCACACAGCTGCCCAGCCAGGAGAGGTACCAATCCCAGAGCTTGAAGCCGGCCCAGGGCCCCTGTATCATACAAGAAGCCCACAAGGGCAGCCACCACACGAGGGTGCCAGGCGCTGGCACGGGGATCCCGCAGCAAGCCCATCAACAACTCTAACCCCCCAGCATCTCGCAGCCGGGCCCGGTTGATAGCCTCCCGGCACAGCAGACACACAGCCCGCACCAGGGGCTGCTGGGAGGCTGGGCTTGCCCCGTTGAGGCCCCGGCGCCGCCGAAGTTCATCCAACAGCACCTCCACGCCCCCAGCATTGCCCAGGGCAGGCCGCACCAGGCCCTGGGCGCACAGGTTGGCGAGGATCAAGATGGTAGCCTCACGCACGGCTCTTTTGGGATGGGAGGCCAGGCCGACCAGTGGGCCGAGTCCCCCACCCAGACTGAGCTGCTCAGCACAGGCCCGAGAACAGCCTCGACTCAGCTCCAGGAGAGCACGGACCAAGGCCAAGGTCAGTGCAGGATCTGGCGCTGCAGCCAGAAGTTCAGCCAGTGGGCGCACCGCTCCCTGCTGGGCCAGGGCCAGGCGGTGCTGGGGTGAGTCCGCCAGGTTGCGGAGGGCGCGGACCACACTCTGGCGGCACTGGGAGTCCTGGCAGGCCGTCAGGCTCTCCACGAGCAGGGGAACAGCACCTGGGGGTGGGGGAGGAGATGGAGGGTGAGTGAGGACAGACCCCCGCCCCCCAGCCCTTCTTTCATCCCCAAGCCCCAGCTGGCTCCACCCTCAAAGCCCGCTCACCAGCACAGTGGATGTCCCCACAGCTCTCAGGTTCCATGGCTAAGTTCCCCAGAGCACGGGCGGTTCGGTTCTGGATGCTGTCTGTCTTCACACACTGAAGAATAGTCACTGCAAGAGAGTTTGGCCTCTTGAGGGTTCTACTCCTTCTTGTCTCTCTCGTTAATCACCTCAAGAACGTGGCCTCAGGACAGGGCACTCAGGGCCGGTGCACTGGGATGACCTTGAGGGATGGGATGGGGAGGGAGGTGGGAGGGGGGTTCAGGATGGGGGAACGCATGTACATCCATGGCTGATTCATGTCAATGTATGGCAAAAACCACTACAATACTGTAAAGTAATTAGCCTCCAATTAAAATAAATAAAATTTTTGAAAAAGAATATGGCCTCAGAGAGTCAGGGAAGGCCTCCAGAATAGGCCATTGCAGGATCTGGAAGGTTCGATAGGTAGGTGTTTGCTAGGTGGACGGTAGATGGGAGTGTTAAGGGACATTTTGGGTTTGGTAGCACCCTTTGCAAAGACCCAAAAGTGAGATCTAGTGTTTATGTTATGACTTCACGAAGCGCCTTATCAGGTCAAGAGATGAGGACTTGAATGTGAGGGCACTGGGAGCCATACAGGGTTCTAAGAATGGACATGACATGATCTAAACTGGCAGTCATGAGGAGAATGGATTACAAGGGGAAACAGTAAGGCAGAGGGAGCAACACAGAAGCTGTCGCAATAGCAAGAGATGGGCTGACCCAGATACCAGCACAGCCCAGCACAGTTTCTGGGCATGTGATGGAAGAAGGCAAAGCAGTGGCATGGATTCAGGAGATATTTAAAGTACAGAACAGTGAATGAATGATGGGGGTTATACACTAACAACAAAACTTGTATTTATTGAGGACTTAATGTGCCAGGCCCCTTGTCAAATACATTATGGTCCAGATACATTTTATGAAAACTGAAAATAATGTTTTCTCAAAAAAAATAAAGATTTCATAAAAATAGGCCTAAGTTTATAGCTGGCAGGCAAAGAAGAAGAATGCTGTGTTCACAATGTTGCCACTAGAAGGCGCCAATTTAGCTGGTAAACAGAAAAGCTTGCTATCTTCTGGGTTTGTTCTTATTTGAAAAACTGAAATGTAGCTAATGCACAATATTATTTAAGTTGCGTGCTCTGTTGCTCAGTCATGTCTGACTCCTTGTGACCCCAGGGACTGCAGCCTGACAGGCTCCTCTGTGCATGGGATTTTCCAGGCAAGAATACTAGAGTGGGTTGCTAGTTCCTCCTCCAGGGGATTTTCCAGGCCTAGGGATTGAACACACATCTCCTGCATCGGCAGGCAGATTCTTTACCAGTGAGCCACCTGAGAAGCACTATTGTATAAGTTACAAATGTACACTGTATAAGTTACAGATGTACAACATCAGTTCAGTCCAGTTCAGTATAGTGATTCCCAAATTTTAAAGGTTACATTCCATTTATAGTTATAACACTGGCTTAGGATTTGTTCTAGTTTTTGGCTGTGCCTGGAGGCTTGCAGTTCCCTGACCAGGTATGGAACCTGGGTCCCAGCAGTGAAAGCACCAAGTCCTAACCATGAGACCACCAGGGATTTCCAGGATTTGTTCTTAACATGCTAGTTTTTAATAACTGGGAGTACCAGTTGAGTATCTGTGCTCCGTCTTTGTATTTTATTTTCTCCCTATTCCAATTTTTTAAGGTAGTTATTATTACCCCATTTTACAATCCTAGTCTCTGATAGGTCTAGCTGACGGCAGAGCCCACTTTCTGAAGCACTAACCTGAAGTCTAGCTCATCAAATGGGATTTCAGTGCACAAGGCTAGACACAGCAGGCGCTGAGTGCCTGCTATGAACACAAATGAAGACTAAGAATCATTTCAAAGTCACCAAGTAACCTTTTGGCCTCCATTATCACTTCATGGGAAATAGATGGGGAAACAGTGGAAACAGGGTCAGACTTTATTTTTTGGGGCTCCAAAATCACTGCAGATGGTGACTGCAGCCATGAAATTAAAAGACGCTTACTCCTTGGAAAAAAAGTTATGACCAACCTAGATAGCATATTCAAAAGCAGAGACATTACTTTGCCGACTAAGGTCCGTCTAGTCAAGGCTATGGTTTTCCCTGTGGTCATGTATGGATGTGAGAGTTGGACTGTAAAGAAGGCTGAGTGCTGAAGAATTGATGCTTTTGAACTGTGGTGTTGGAGAAGACCCTTGAGAGTCCCTTGGGCTACAAGGAGATCCAACCAGTCCATTCTGAAGGAGATCAGCCCTGGGATTTCTTTGGAAGGAATGATGCTGAAGCTGAAACTCTAGTACTTTGGCCACCTCATGCGAAGAGTTGACTCACTGGAAAAGACTCTGATGCTGGGAGGGATTGGGGGCAGCAGGAGAAGGGGACGACAGAGGATGAGATGGCTGGATGGCATCACTGACTCGATGGACGTGAGTCTGAGTGAACTCCGGGAGTTGGTGATGGACAGGGAGGCCTGTCGTGCTGCGATTCATGGGGTCGCAAAGAGTCGGACACGACTGAGCGACTGAACTGAACTGAACTGAGCCCAGATGCGAGAGAGGTGATCCTTAATCAATACTCAGGTAATTAGCTGTAATTATCGCATCTAGGAGGGCTAGCATATAATTTCTAGAAAGAGAAGTGACGTCACGTATCTAGACAACAAGAAAACTGAGGGCGCTGCGCGTCCTAAAACACAATCCTCCAGGTTGCAGCACAAAGAACTCGAGACTCCGCCCAGGCCCAGACAGAGGTACGGGTGGAAACCTTCTAGGAAGTGAGGGCGGAGCACTTACCCAATGGGAGAATGCCTCCGAGTCTGCGCACTTCAGCTCGGCACGCCCCTTCAGTACAGCAGTTGGCCAGGATGCTGAGCGCCAAGTCCAGCGTCTTGCGCAGGCGCGCTGGTGGCGAGGCCGTCGCTGGTGACGCAGCAGAGGGGGCGGAGCCCGGTGAAGGGGCGGGGCCAGAAGAAGCCGCTGACTCGACCGACGAGGGGGCGGAGCCTGCGCCACCCTGGGACGGGGCGGGGCCCGCTGCAGCCGCTCGCCGTAGCAGCGCGAGAAGGGGGCGGAGCCCGCCGCGTGCCCGGAAGCGTTCTATTCCCCCGGCTGCCTTGACGTGGCGCGTACGGAGGGCTAAGAGCGCACGGCCCAAGGGTGTCTCGCTGGTAGCTGTGTCCTTTCCCCCACCTAGACCCTCCCCGGCCGCCGCCGTGAGCTGCGCGAGGCAGAACGAGAGCGAGTCCGTGGGGGTTGACTTCGCAGCCGCCATCTTGGCTCAAGCCTAAGGCTCCGCCTCTCTCCTCGCAGCTCGTCCAAGGGAGCGGAACTGGAAGAGGGGCGTGGGCCAGGCACCGCCTCTCTGACGCTTTTTGAATAGCGCCGCAGCTGTTCTGCAGGTCGGAAGTTGTAGTTCTCGATCCTGGTGCTTTGACTTGCACAGTCGCAGAAAAACTGTTGAGAGTAGTGGTTATCTATCTAATCGTTGTGAGAGCCCTAGAGGCGCGTGCGGTGCATGCTGGGATGTGTAGTCTGCGCCAAGTTTAACATGCCTAGTTTAGGATCGATGGGAAACTCTAAAGGGCCTCAGGTGGACCAGTACCTCCGACCTTGGAGTCTCAGTAAGGTGCTACTCCAGGTGACGTGTCTACTCCGCCCCCAGCGTGTCCCTGGCAACGATAGCTCGCTTTGCCGCCCCCCAGCCGTGGCCGGGGCACTGAAGTCTGCGCCGATGGGGTCTGAACCTCGAGACAAGAAGAAAGTGTCAAGTTCCTGATAGCGGCTGCAGATGGGCGCACTTGCTCCGCCAGGTGAACGAGAGGGTTAAACCCACAGAGGCAGTTTACTGCCACTTCCTAGAATGGCACGAGCTAGTGGACATTTCCGTTTCCGGTGCCGGATTCCTGGGTCCCGAGAGTCTTCAGCTCTGGTTGTGCTTGTGAGTTGAATGACTGGTATCTAGGAAACGGGAAGCTCTTCCGGCTATGGAGTCGCGGGCTCCAGAAACGGCAAGGGAGGACTCCAACGGCGCCGAGCAGCGGGGGAACCGGTTGTCTGGATCCCAGGAAATCCCAAGGTCCGCCTTTGTTGGCGGAGTTGTTTCACACAAGCGGCCCTTGGTGTCGCCGGGGCAGCCGGCCGCCTGGGAAATGATGCTGGGCCTGCGGTACCTAGGTAGGTCAGTCTCTGACCGTGGGGAGAAAGAAACTCCTGCTAAGACCAACTCTCCTGCGGTCCCTGGAGCCTTCGAGTGTCAGCAGTGTGGATTGACTTACCTCCCCGATCTCACTCCACCAAAGCAGCTTCGGCGGTGATAAACCCTACTGCTGTCCCCAGAGTAGCGAAAGCTTCCGACGGGGCTCAGATCTGGTTAAGCAGCACGGGGACGGGGTACACACCGGCGAGAAACCGTCCCCCTGTCCCCAGTGTGACTGTTGCTTCAGCCTGAGCTCTAACCTCATGCGACACCGTCGCTCTCGCTCAGGCCTCCGGCCTTGTAAGTGTCTGGAGTGCGAGGAGCCTATTATTGGCCCCAGCTCGGACACCGGCGAGGGCACATGGACGAGAAGCCTGACACTTGTGCCGAATGTGGCAAGACTTACTGTGTTAGCTTCAACCTGATCCAGCACCAGCACACGCGCACGGGGGAGGAGCCCTACAGCTGCGGGGGACTGCGGCAAGCGCTTCAGCCTCAGCTCCAACCTGGCGCAGCACCAGCGCTCCCACACCCGTGAGAAGCCCTGCCTCTGTGTCTGGTGTGATGACCGATTTGGGTGCAGCTCTTATCTGCTCAAGCACCAGCGATCGCACGCGGAGGAGGAGCAAGAACTTCACCCACAGCTCCGACTGCCTAAGGCACCAACTCACCCACAGTGGAGAGTGAGCCTTCAGGTGTCCTGAGTGTGGTCGTGGCTTTAAGGAGCGCACCCAGTTCACCAAGCACCAGCAAGTCCACGTGGGGAACGACCCCACGCCTGCCCAGAATGTGGCAAAACCTCTTCCACAAATCCAAGCTTCTTAAACACAGTGCTCACACACAGGCAAGAAATAAGTGCACCAAACTCAGCTGCAGCAAGAGTTTTGTAGACAGTTCAAATCTGCTGCCGCACCAACACTCCCGCGGGCCAGAAACCTTAGGCTTTGAGCCAGTGTGACAGGAGCTTCCGCCAGAGCTCTCCCCTGCTCATCCACCGGGTGGCGCACCGCGGAGAGAAGCCCTCCGTCTGCTGGCAGAGTGGCAAGGCCTTTGCCCCCAGCTCCATACCTGGGTCAGCACAGCGGACGCACCAGGGTGGCAGCCCCTGCCAACACCCCTGGCTTAAGTTGCAGCCAAAACTTCAGCTCTGACTTTGGTGCAGTCCTTCAGGAGACTGAGGGGACCAAAATTTCTCAGCAGGCCTCTTCTGCTCTTCTGGGGCTGCTGATGTGTGGGCTGAATCAGGGAAGCCCAGGCTGGAGGAATTGGGACAGAAAAGTGGCGTTGGGCATGTTCTCTGAGGCCCTGGAGATGGTACTCGAGCTGGAGGGAGAGTTTGGGGATGGACTGAACTGGCCAGGTTGCTTTAAGATGCAAAGCACCTTTGGCAGCTGCTGATCAGATCCCTTCACAGGTTCAGGGAGTGAGGGGGTGAATTACACAGGAGCTGTGGCCCCCTCTGCCCAGGAGAATGGGGCCAGATGCCAGGCAAACCCCTGTGAGGAAGACAGTGGAGAAGAAGGAGGTCAGGGAGGGCCTCTAAGGGTGTGTCCTAGACAGGGCTCAGAGAGGTTGAACTGGGGACCATTAGGTGAGCTTTATGATCCCTTTGAAAGACGACTGTCTACAAAATGAAGCTGGTGGGGCCCAGGACCAAAGCAACAGACCAGGAAGCCTGGTGGCATTTCTAGGCGGGGGCAAAAGACCAGAGGTTGGTCATCTGCCCCTTCCTCTCCTTTAGCCTCTTCCCTCGAAGATTTCCCAGGTTCTTTCTCTGATCCGTCAAAGAGGAGGAAATGGTGACAATCTAGTGTGCCCAGACACTAGGGACTGCGCACCGCACTGTAGTCTGCCCACTGGGGTGGGCTGCCTATGTAAACAAACGTGTTTCTGTCAGCGAAACAGTCTGTGGGAGCCAGAGGGAGGCTTCTCGAAGCACAGCACAATGTGTGCCCAGAGCAGAGGCTAAGCTGTGAGGCTCTGCTCTCCTTGTGGCCGGCAGTGGGAGGGGCACGGAACGTAGCCCTTTTGAGGTTGGGGGAGGCCTAGTGCCTGCCCCAAGGACTCATGAGACCCATGCCTCTGGTGCCTTGTCCTGAAATCTTGCCTCTTAGCAGCTCGGTGCATGTAGAACTGTACCGCAGAGAATAAGGGCCAAAGGGAAGGGGTGTGAGCTTCTAGCGCAGAGTATCTTCCTAACTGCATGACCTTGGACAAGTCTGCCTCTTCTGAGCTTCAGTTCCTTCATTTGTAAAACCGAGGGTTATGGTTGCCTCCCAGGATGGTAGTAAGCTCCTATGGGATCACTGACTTGAAACACCTGGGTCAAGGAGGTAACTTGGCAAAACTCGGCTGCCAACTCTGCTTCCAGCCGAGCACCCTGTCACTGGGGGTGTCGATCTGCAGGCATCACACCAGCGCGCTTTTTGCCTCCTCCTGAAGGTTACAGAAATGAGGGAGACAGCCCCAGCCCCGGGGTAGCGTGGTGTCATGAAGGAGATGGACTCGAACCCAGTGCTGGCGCTGGAGAAAGGGCGTCACCTGCAGCGAGTCTAAGAGTCTTCATGAAGGTGCATCTAATGGATGCCACTTGCCTCCTCAATCTGGGTCTGTGATGAAGGGAAGGGTTCTGGAATGTTCCCCGTTGCCGACAGCATTTCAAAGAGCACAAGCCAGGGTTTGAGCAAGAGGCCTGAGCCGGGCACATCCATAGTAAGCACTCAATAAATGGATGTTACGATCAGCTCCTGTTTTTCTCTTACTCGTGACCTTGAGGCTTCTGCTTCCTCAAAGCTGGATTCTGTTCTCTGCAAAATTGTAGGTGCAGATGGTCGTGAGGTTCATGGTGGAGATGGGCATGGGAAGGGGATCTGTTTGCAAAATCCCTTTCTGTCAACTGAAGCTGGTTCTCACCTTAATATAAATGGCCTTGTGTTCCATCCTCTCAGTTCTCATCCACTCCTGGGACCCAGGTTCCCCCTCTGAGCCTGGTGGACGGTGCAGAGGCTGGTGCTATGTACTGGGTGTGCCATAGGCTGGCATCTAGAGTCCCGCCCACCTAGAAGCTCCACAGTGGCTGGTAAGTGCTTTGAACATGCACTAGGGATGGGAACAGCACCGCAGCCCCAAGCCACAACCCCTCCCTCCCTCCCTCCCTTAGCTAGTCACACTCCGGGAGGACAGGACCTCCATGTCTGCTGAGTCCCCGCATCCCAGATGGGACAGGGGCAGATCAACTTTAGGAAGGGCTGATCACTGCCCAGGTGATTTGCCGATTTTCTTCCGTAGGATTCAGGATACCCTGGCCCTTTCTCTTATTTCCTCCCAGTTCAAAATGCTAATATCGCTCTATATTCCTAAATAATGTGTATTTTCTAAAACCAAGGACATTATCAAAGTCTGGAAATTATCGATGCTCCGGTACTATCATCTAATGAACGGACCTTATTACACCAGTGATTCCAGTAATAGACTGTATAGCAAATGAAAAGCGCGCGATTGGGACGCCCAGGAGAGCGAGCCCTGGCCAAGGTGATATGGCTTAACGTGGTGCGGTGACATCTAAAAATCTCTCCCTTGAGGAAAGACCGCTCCTAGCCGTTTCCTTTCACATTCTAATTAGGGACTGGGATGCCGTTTCTCCGCGATTCTTTGTGGTGCGTTCGTTGCTCTGACTGTTTAGGCCCGTCTTGGGAAGGTTGGGGGACAGGTGGGGCGTTTTGCGGGGAGGTGCTAAGCAAGCAGGGCGGCCGGGGGTGGAGCGCCCCCTGCCGGAGGCTGAGTAAGGATGCCCGAGACCCTCCGCATCCGGGTCTGGGGTCTTTGGGGCTAGGAGGTCAACGCACCTCGTTTTCCCAGGACACCTTGCGGACTACATTTCCCAGCAGGCCCGGCGCAGGCTGCTGCCTTTGAGAGTTGGCGGCGTCCCTCGCAGCCTTCGCCTCCGGCTCCTCTCTGGGTTCTGCCATGTGGAGTGGGGGCCTTTGCTACGCAGCGGGTGGCTTTCCGTGAGCTGGGGTCGAACAACCCTAGCTCATTGCACCCTCGGAGTCATGCAGGAGACACGTGGGTGCGGGGTCTCCGTGGATAAGAGCTGGCGACCATCAGCCTTTCGGGCAGCCGCCTCTTCCTGGAGCAGGGGAGCGATCCTGAACACTCGCTCCTCCGAGCCCCATTGATGCGGCGCGCCTTGAGCCCCAAAAGCACATGGGTGTTATCAGAGGCGGGACGAGCACCTCCAAGGCCCTTTTCAGCTTCCCACCCTCCATTCTCTTCCTGGAGTCTAGTTATTCCATTAGCTCATCTCCCAGTAGTCCCTCAAGCAAATCCAACTCCACCCGCCTTATAATCCGGGCATCTACGACCATTCCAGATGTTCAAGCTGGTTTTAGAAAAGGCAGAGGAACCAGAGATCAAATTGCCAACATCCCATGGATCATCGAAAAAGCAAGAGAGTTTCAGGAAAACACCTATTTTTGCTTTATTGACTGTGCCAAAACGTTTGACTGTGTGGATCACAATAAACTGTGGAAAATTCTGAAAGAGATGGGCATACCAGACCGCCTGGCCTGCCTCTTGAGAAACCTGTATGCAGGTCAGGAAGCAACAGTTAGAACTGGACATGGAACAACAGATTGGTTCCGAATAGGAAAAGGAGTACATCCAGGCTGTATATTGTCACCCTGTTTATTTAACTTCTATGCAGAGTACATCATGAGAAACGCTGGGCTAGAAGAAGCACAAGCTTGAATCAAGATTGTTGGGAGAAATATCAATAACCTCAGATATGCAGATGACACCACCTTTATGGCAGAAAGTGAAGAACTAAAGAGCCTCTAGATGGAAGTGGAGAGTGAAAAAGTTGGCTTAAAGCTCAACATTCAGAAAACTAAGATCATGGCATATGGTCCCATCACTTCATGACAGATAGATGGGGAAACAGTGGCTGACTTTATTTTTTGGGGCTCCAAAATCACCGCAGATGGCGATTGCAGTAATGAAATTAAAAGATGCTTGTCAGGAGTCGCGTTAGGCATTACTGACAAAATGGAGGCACGGTCCCCAGCCCCTCTCCTCATTCCACAGGCACGGATCCCGGGATGAAGGAGTTAGGCCTTGTAATTCTGACTTGTCTTTTCCTCTCCTCGGCTGAGTTGACTGAAAAGGAATATTAAGGTGCTTATTGTTCTTGAGAGGAGCATGAGAAGGCACAAAGCCTTCTGCAGCATTGCTCAGAAAATAATTCATAAAGTTAATCATTGAGAGTTGTTCAAGGACTTTTACAAAAAAGTGTTCCAGGATGAGCACATAGGCTGTAGCTTGAGGCCATGGGAGGGATTGATATCTGAAGCCTATTTGTGAGGAGAATGTTTATGGCAAAGGAGTTTACTGAGTTTAGGGTTTAGAAATAATTTAAACAGTTAGAAGTTACTCACAGAAAACTAGTCTATCTAATCACACTAGGACCACAGCCTTGTCTAACTCAATGAAACTAAGCCATGCCCGGGGGGCCACCCAAGACGGGCGGGTCATGGTGGAGAGGTCTGACAGAATGTGGTCCACTGGAGAAGGGAATGGCACACCATTTCAGTATTCTTGCCTTGAGAACCCCATGAACAGTATGAAAAGGCAAAATGATAGGATACTGAAAGAGGAACTCCCCAGGTCGGTAGGTGCCCAGTATGCTACTAGAGATCAGTGGAGAAATAACTCTAGAAAGAATGAAAGGATGGAGCCAAAGCAAAAATAATACCCAGCTGTGGATGTGACTGGTGATAGAAGCAAGGTCCAATGCTGTAAAGAGCAATATTGCATAGGAACCTGGAATGTCAGGTCCATGAATCAAGGCAAATTGGAAGTGGTCAAACAAGAGATGGCAAGAGTGAACGTTGACATTCTAGGAATCAGCGAACTAAAATGGACTGGAATGGGTGAATTTAACTCAGATGACCATTATATCTACTACTACGGGCAGGAATCCCTCAGAAGAAATGGAGTAGCCATCATGGTCAACAAAAGAGTCCGAAATGCAGTACTTGGATGCAATCTCAAAAACGATAGAATGATCTCTGTTCGTCTCCAAGGCAAACCATTCAATATTACGGTAATCCAAGTCTATGCCCCAACCAGTAACGCTGAAGAAGCTGAAGCTGAACGGTTCTATGAAGACCTACAAGACCTTTTAGAACTAACACCCAAAAAAGATGTCCTTTTCATTATAGGGGACTGGAATGCAAAAGTAGGAAGTCAAGAAACACCTGGAGTAACAGGCAACTTTGGCCTTGGAATACGGAATGAAGCAGGGCAAAGACTAATAGAGTTTTGCCAAGAAAATACACTGGTTATAGCAAACACCCTCTTCCAAAAACACAAGAGAAGACTCTACACATGGACATCACCAGATGGTCAACACCAAAATCAGATTGATTATATTCTTTGCAGCCAAAGATGGAGAAGCTCTATACAGTCAACAAAAACAAGACCAGGAGCTGACTGTGGCTCAGATCATGAACTCCTTATTACCAAATTCAGACTCAAATTGAAGAAAGTAGGGAAAACCGCTAGACCATTCAGGTATGACCTAAATCAAATCCCTTATGATTATACAGTGGAAGTGAGAAATAGATTTAAGGGCCTAGATCAGATAGATAGAGTGCCTGATGAACTATGGAATGAGGTTGGTGACATTGTACAGGAGACAGGGATCCAGACCATCCCCATGGAAAAGAAATGCAAAAAAGCAAAATGGCTGTCTGGGGAGGCCATACAAATAGCTGTGAAAGAAGAGAAGCGAAAAGCAAAGGAGAAAAGGAAAGATATAAGCATCTGAATGCAGAGTTGCAAAGAATAGCAAGAAGAGATAAGAAAGCCTTCTTCAGCAATCAATGCAAAAAAATAGAGGAAAAGAACAGATTGGGAAAGACTAGAGATCTCTTCAAGACAATTAGAGATACCAAGGAAACATTTCATGCAAAGATGGGCTCGATAAAGGGCAGAAATGGTCTGGACGGACCTAACAGAAGCAGAAGATATTAAGAAGAGGTGGCAAGAATACACAGAACTGTACAAAACAGATCTTCACGACCCGGATAATCACAATGGTGTGATCAGTCATCTAGAGCCAGACATCCTGGAATGTGAAGTCAAGTGGGCCTTAGAAAGCATCACTACGAACAAAGCTAGTGGAGGTGATGGCATTCCAGTGGAGCTATGTCAAATTCTGAAAGATGATGCTGTCAAAGTGCTGCACTCAATATGCCAGCAAATTTGGAAAACTCAGCAGTGGCCACAGGAGTGGAAAAGGTCAGTTTTCATTCCAATCCCAAAGAAAGGCAATGCCAAAGAATGCTCAAACTACCGCACAATTGCACTCATCTCACATGCTAGTAAAGTAATGCTCAAAATTCTCCAAGCCAGGTTTCAGCAATACATGAACTGCGAACGTCCTGATGTTCAAGCTGGTTTTGGAAAAGGCAGAGGAACCAGAGATCAAATTGCCAACATCCGCTGGATCATGGAAAAAGCAAGAGAGTTCCAGAAAAACATCTATTTCTTCTTTATTGACTATGCCAAAGCCTTTGACTGTGTGGATCACAATAAACTGTGGAAAATTCTGAGAGAGATGGGAATACCAGATCACCTGACCTGCCTCTTGAGAAATCTGTATGCAGGCCAGGAAGCAACATTTAGAACTGGACATGGAACAACAGACTGGTTCCAAATAGGAAAAGGAGTATGTCAAGGCTGTATATTGTCACCCTGCTTATTTAACTTCTATGCAGAGTACATCATGAGAAACGCTGGACTGGCAGAAACACAAGCTGGAATCAAGATTGTTGGGAGAAATATCAATAACCTCAGATATGCAGATGACACCACTCTTATGGCAGAAATTGAAGAGGAACTCAAAAGCCTCTTGATGAAAGTGAAAGAGGAGAGTGAAAAAGTTGGCTTAAAGCTCAACATTCAGAAAGCTACGATCATGGCATCTGGTCCCATCACTTCATGGCAAATAGATGGGGAAACAGTGGAAACAGGGTCAGACTTTATTTTTGGGGGGCTCCAAAATCACTGCAGATGGTGACTGTAGCTATGAAATTAAGACGCTTACTCCTTGGAAGAAAAGTTATGATCAACCTAGATAGCATATTCAAAAGCAGAGACATTACTTTGCCGACTAAGGTCCGTCTAGTTAAGGCTATGGTTTTTCCAGTAATCATGTATGGATGTGAGAGTTGGACCTTGAAGAAGACTGGGTGCCGAAGAATTGATGCTTTTGAACTGTGGTGTTGGAGAAGACTCTTGAGAGTCCCAACTCCTTGGACTGCAAGGAGATCCAACCAGTCCATTCTGAAGGAGATCAACCCTGGGATTTCTTTGGAAGGAATGATGCTAAAGCTGAAACTCCAGTACTTTGGCCACCTCATGAGAAGAGTTGACTCATTGGAAAAGACTCTGATGCTGGGAGGGATTGGGGGCAGGAGGAGAAGTGGACGACAGAGGATGCGATGGCTGGATGGCATCACTAACTCAATGGACGTGAGTCTGAGTCAACTCTGGGAGTTGGTGATGGACAGGGAGGCCTGTCGTGCTGCGATTCATGGGGTCGCAAAGAGTCGGACATGACTGCGTGACTGAACTGAACTGAACTGAGAAGTTAAAGATTTAAGGAATGTTGTAAAGTTAGCATATTTTACTGTAGCTTATAGAAGTTAGGAATTTTTAGAGACATTATAGCTAGAAGCCTTTTTAAGAGATAGTGAGCTCAGGATGTTAGGGGCAAACAAGACTTAGGAAAATAAGTAGTAAACTGAGGAATGTAGCATGAGTTGCAATGTAATCACAAGTTAACTATAGGACACATTAGAAGAGGTAGATAATAGATGATAAGGCTGATTCCGAGAGAATCACTGAAGCAGGAACTCTGAAGAGCAACAATGGTTTATGGAGATAATAAATCTGGGAGGGGGGAACTGAAAATGTCAAACCTTTGGCCTAATGTTTTTGTTTTACAAAACAAAACATAAAAGAGAATCTTAAACTTGGAATAAACAGGCAGTCCATAGAAAAATGAGAGGCTGTCTCATTTGCCGACACCGTTCAGCTCTTCAGGTTGAATCCCTGGCTGCTGGAGTTGGACTCCAGCAGATGCTTACTTCTTGGAAGGAAAGTTCTGACCAACCTAGATAGCATATTAAAAAGCAGAGACATTACTTTGCCAACAAAGGTCCGTCTAGTCAAGGCTATGGTTTTTCCAGTGGTCATGTACGGATGTGAGAGTTGGACTATAAAGAAAGCTGAGTGCCGTAGAACTGATGCTTTTGAACTGTGGTGTTGGAGAAGAACTTTGAGAGTCCCTTGGACTGCAAGGAGATCCAACCAGTCCATCTTAAAGTAGATCAGTCCTGGGTGTTCATTGGAAGGACTGATGTTGAGGCTAAAACTCCAATATTTTGGCCACCTGATGCAAAGAGCTGACTCATTGGAAAAGACCTTGATGCTGGGAAAGATTGAAGGCAGGAGGAGAAGGGGACGACAGAGGATGAGATGGTTGGATGGCATCATTGACTCAATGGACATGGTTTGGGTGGACTCCAGGAGTTGGTGATGGACAGGGAGGCCTGGCGTGCTGCAGTTCATGGGGTCACAGAGTCGGACACGACTGAACGACTGAACTGAAGTGAACTGAACTACTGTTTTCCTAAGGTCTCCATCCGGGTACTGCTTTCACCCACCACACCCCTCACACTGACCTAAACATCTGCCTTCTGTCAGGACCCGCTCTCTCAACTTTCCACAAGGCCACTGGGTACCCTCAGCCGGGAGCCAACCATTTAGACTTAGACGGTTTGGTGAAGTTAAATTTCATCATCATGTGGCATTGAATCCAGCTACTGAGAGCTGGGCACACCCGAGTTCAAGACCATGATCTTAGTTTCTTAATACCCTGGACACGTGGCTCAGAAGGGAAGCACTGCAGTGAGGACCAACAGATACTCCTTTAGTTCAAAGGTTCTCAACCCTATGTGTGTGTGAGTCGCTCAGCTGTGTCCAGTTCTTTGCGACCCATGGTCTCCCGTCAGCCTCCTCTGTCCATGGGATTTCCCAGGCAATAATACTGGAGTGGGTTGCCATTTCCTTCTCCAGGGGATTGTCCTGACCCAGGGATCGAACATGGGTCTCCTGCACTGTGGGCAGATTCTTTACGGTCTGAGCCACCTGTGTGTCATTTGTGATCCCCTGGTGCAATGTACGCAAAAGAATTTTGCAAAACTTCTGGGTAATTCTATTGTGCAGCCAGGGTTGAGACCACTGCTTTATCTCCTAGGGCAGATGGGTGGGGCCTGGGATGGCACTGGGCCAGGCACCTCCACCTGGGAGCAGCCTCCACCCTTTATCCCACTGTGGTTCACAAATCACTGTTCACATTTTGTATGTGTCCCAGGCTGTGCGAAAAGGAAGCTCTGCCCTGTAGTAAGAAGTATATTTGACAGTCTTATGTAAGGCAATTGGGAGAAAGCCAAGTAGGAAACAAACTAATCCCAGCAAGGGGGAAGGAAAGCCTGAGCTAGATGGGGAATGCAATGAGTTTGTCAAAAAGTTCAATCAGTTTTTTCTGTAAGATGGTACAGAAAAACCCTAATGATCTTTTGGCCAACCCAATAGGAGGAGACAGCTGTGATAGTCACAAAGTAATGGATTAAGGTGGCTAACTAGATCAAAGTTCTTGCAAACCTGTGACACTTTTTATTGTCAGAAGAGCTGACTGCACTGGCTATGTCCCTGCTGACTCAGGAGCATTCCCAGCTCTGCTGAGCTTTACCTAGGGCTCCCAAGACCATGAACAGACTAGGGTCATCAAGCTTGGCTCAGGCTCAGACATGAGCAAATTGAACTGCAGCCATTCATATTTTTATAAGAACATCTCCCTTATGAAGACCAAAGGCCCTTGCCTACATGGGGCATCAGCTATGCTCCTGACGATGATTCCTATGTGAGCTTCAAAAAATAAGCTCTGTGCATGGTGTGAAGATGCTCGTTCCAGCATTTTCTATAGTAGTGACATATTCCAATAATAAAAGAGACGAATAAAATGTGGTCTTTTAAATGAAAGAATTGTATGTAGCCATTAAAATATCGTGATGAAAGAATATGAATGAGCCAGAAAATGTTCACGAGTTAAAAAAAAGAGTGCACAAGGACTTCCCTGGTGGGGAAGATTCTGTGCTCCGAATGCAGAGGACTCAGGTTTGATCCCTGGTGAGAAAACTAGATCCCACAGGCCACAGCTAAAGATCCCACATGCAGCAAGGAAGATTAAAGATTCCCAGGGCTGCTACTAAGACCTGGTACAGCCGAATTAAAAATAAAAGGAGTGCACATATTCTTTTTGGAGAGCAAACTTGGACTCATCTTTTGCTTGGGGTGGTTTTCTCTTGTTCAGTAGCTAAACTGTGATTGTAGAATAGTCTAAATATGCAGGTGTGTTGGCAAAGCCTGAATAAACATGCTGAGTGCTAAACGTGCTGAAGAAAATGTGGAGGTATTAGTCTTAGAATTGGTGGAATTATGGACAAAAGGAAGTTTCTATTTCAAAAGTGTCCGAATGAGACAGGCATTTGTAGCAGAGGAATTAGGAGGAAACTCTCTTGAGCCAGACCCTTTGGATCCCAGTTCTGCCATTTATCATAGGAATGATCCACTGGCAAGGTTAAGACCTTTCAGTGCCTCAGTTTAGTCATCTGTAAAGTGGGAAAGCCTTTCTCTCAGTTAATTGTCAGAACAGCCCCTGGCCCATAGTAAGTACTCACTATTTTATTTTATTACTTAAAAAAATACATATTTATTTATTTGGCTGAGCTGGACATGGGATCTTTGATCTTTGTTGCACTTGTGGTATGTGTGGTATATTTTATTTTTTTAGCTGCGGCGTGTGTAATTTTTATTTGCAGCATGCAAACTCTTAGTTGTGGCATGTGGGATCTAGATCTCTCACTCTGCATTGAGCCCCTGCCCCCTGCATGGGAAAGGTGAAGTCTTAGCCACTGGACCACTATGGAAGTCCTGAGGTCTAACATCATTTTGAGATTGAAAAGGAACAACTTCTCCCTGGTCCCTCAAACTTCACAGTTTACAGAAGGATTTAGAGAGGCGGTAGGCAAAGGTAAGTTACTGAAAACCATGTCTTCTTGGTATGGACAAACATAATATTAAACGATGTCTCAACATCAGTGATAAATGACTTCCCTTATGTTTTATAAAAATTATTTGTTGGTTTTCCTACCAATGTGCTGTTAGCATAAAAAAAATGTCCAGTTAGCCAGTGAGAATTCAGACTGCACAGAAATGCTTCATAGCATTGCCCATCGCATTTCCAGGCTTACTAACCAAGTCCTTGATTCCTCTTTCTCCCGTAGCTCTGCAGCTCCAATTTAAGTGCCTTCAGGCACCACATCCTTTTAATTTTATTGATTTATTGTTTTGGCTGCGCTGGGTCTTCAGAGCTGTGCTCGGGCTTTCTCTAGTTGCAGTGCTCAGGGGCTTCTCTAGTTGTGAGGTGTGGGCTTAGTTGCCCCACAGCATGCGGGATCTTAGTTCTCCAACCAGGGATTGAACCCATGTCCCCTGCATTGGAAGGCAGATTCTTGACCACTGGACCACCAGGGAAGTCCCCATCCTTTTTGTTCTACTCAGGGAAGATTTCTCAAGTCCATCCTTTCCTTGCTGTTGCCATTACTACTACCTTACATGCCAATTGTTGTCATCACCTCCCTGGATTATTGCAGAAGACTCCTCATCAGCCTCCCCTGCCTCTAGTCCTTGCGTTCTGGTTCATCATCTGTATAATCCACCAGTGATAGTGCTCCCTTAAACCCCAGGCTCCAACATCAAATCTGATGTCACTCCCCTGCTTCAAAGCATCTGTGCCTAAGCCCCACCCCCAGCGTGGCCTGCACAAGAGTCAAATGCTCCAGCACGAACATCATAGATCCTCACCCCAGCTCTGCCCCACCTCTGCAGCTTTACTGGCTATGGCCTTTCACACCTCTGTGCTTTTGTACTTATTTTATTTCTGACTTCCCAGAATGCCTTCCCCCTTTTCTATCATCCAAAGTCCTAATTATATGAGCCCCAGCTCCACTGAAAGTTTTCCCAAACTCTTCTATCACGCTCGATGTGGCGTCTGCTTCAGCGGCATTAGGGATCATCACGACATCAGGTCACTTGTGTGACTCCCCCAGAGTGTCTGGCCTAGTGCGTGACACAGGAGGCGCTCAATAAATATTAACTGAATCAAGGAATCACTTCTGGTTGCTCAGGTTTTTTAATGCTAAGACTCAGGTTCTTTCTCTCTTTTTAATTGGCTGCACTGGGTCTTAGTTGCGGCAGGCAGGCAGGGTCTGTTTAACTGTGGCTCGTGAACTCTCAGTTGTGGCATGTAGAATCTAGCTCCCCAATCGGGGCTCAAACTCAAGCCCCCTGCATTGGAAGCTCACAGTCTTAGCCACTGGACCACCAGAGAAGTCCCCAAACTCAGATTCTTTTATCCTTGTCTTCTTTCCAGTGTGGACACACTTGGCAAGTTAACCGAAGTGACCACACCCAATCTAAGTCTGCCCAGTCGCTTTGCCTGCCAGTCAATGAGATTGTGGTTATTTCTATAGCAATAACATAGAAAAGCAACTAAACAATGCTTTTTATTTGGGTCCAGTGCCTTTTCCCCACACATCTGTGTTTAGTTGCTCAGTTGTGTCTGACTCTTAGTGACCCTGTAGACTGTAGCCCACCAGGCTCCTCTGTCCATGGAATTTTTCAGGCAAGAATACTCGAGTGGATTGCCATTTCCTCCTCCAGGGGATATTCCCAACCCAGGGATCAAAACCATGTCTCCTGTGTCTTCTGCACTGCAGGCAAGTTCTTTACTCACTGGGCCATCCAGGGAGCCCAGCATCTGTAGTAATGAGATTATCACAAATTGCCAGGATGGTCTCATCAGTTTCTGTAATAGGTGTACTTGAGCATGTGCGCCACAAGAGGGCGACAACAGCAGAGGATGCTAGCAGCCCTTGGGCCATTGGCCAAGCACCAGACAGAAGAGCTCTTAGTGGGATCGTCCAGGGTGAGACTAAGGGATGGGAATCCCCAGGGAATTGTTTGGTGATGACCAGCAAAACTCTGAGGGGAGAGAGAGGCACCTAGGACCTTTTCAGGTAAAAATACTCCATTTTTGTTTTTACCAAGAGCCATAATCTTGCGTAGGGAGGAGGTTTAAGAGTTGGACTGCCTGTGGACAAAGAAATCAAGTAATTGTAACTGAAATAAGGCCCCGTCTTCTCAGTAGCAATTCCAAAGTCCAATTGGGAAAAAGCAACTGTAGGAAGAATTCCATTATAGCTCATTGAGGGCCCCAGAATAATTTAGCAATACTATATATAATATTTAACTGTTCAACAAGTTACTAAAACTTCCTCTGTTACTTTACTTAAACTTCACTGAGATCATTTAAGGTACAAATTATTATACAGTATACACCTGAAAAAAACCTGAGATTCAAAAGGACACTTCATTCATTCTACAAATATTTATTAAAGGCCTACTGTGTGCCAATCACTGGGTCTAGAGTACTGAGCAAAATTAATTCCCTCCAACTATAAAAAGAATGGCATATTGTACTTTAAATGTCCTCTTACCAAAATAAGAGGCGCAGTAGAGCAAGCTGCCTGGAGAGAAAGACCTCTTGCCAGTCAGGCCTCATTTTAAATATAGAAACCCCCAAAAATAGCCACCCATGCAAGGGACTCAACAGGTGATTGGCAGGAACAGAGGGGAGGGGAACCGAGGCCTCACTGAAGGAGAAGGAAAGGACAGTGCCCTTGTCCCCAGCTTCTGCCACCGACATGGCTTTGCCTCTGAAGTCCTTGAGTCGGGGCTTGGCCAGTGCGGCCAAGGGAGAGCATGGCGGGACAGGAGGTGAGTGAAGCTGGGGCCTGACCCTGTGGCTTCCTGACCTTGTCCCTCCGTTCCCCCCCCAACCCCCTGCCCCTGGGGACTTCCAGGGTCCTGGCGACCCCCCTATCTCTCTCTCACCCCTGCCTTCCTCCCCGATCCTCTGCTGCAGCCCGCACCTGGCGCTTCCTGACTTTCGGGCTGGCGCTCCCGAGCGTGGCCCTCTGCACCCTCAACTCCTGGCTCCATTCGGGCCACCGCGAGCGCCCGGCGTTCATCCCCTACCATCACCTCCGCATCCGCACCAAGGTACACCGACCCCCTGGGGACGCGAGCGGGCGGGTGAGTCAGGGGCTGCGGGACCCCCAGACTGACATCTCGCTCCCTTCCCTCTCTCTCCACAGCCCTTCTCCTGGGGAGACGGCAACCACACTTTTTTCCACAATCCCCGGGTCAACCCTCTGCCCACGGGCTATGAAAAGCCTTGAGGCTTGGCTGATGCCCCCAGACACAATAAAATTGTGGAAGCTGTGTGTCCGCGGCTCCTTGGGGACCACGGGGCGGGGCTGGTTCGAGCTGGGCGCATGCGCACAGTGCAGCGGGTGCTCCACGTGCTCTTCCGGAGATCCTGACTCCCCAGGGACTCGCGGGAGCATCCTTGATGGACAGGTAGGAGATAGCCCCTCCCCTTTCACCTATTCATGGTTAGGACTCTAGGTTGTAAAAGGCTTTCACATACACTGATTTCTCATGATAACCCTGGGAGCAAGGCATAATTTCGGTTCTCTCTTCTCCAGAGGAGGAATTTGAGATGCTCAGAGATTAAATGACTGAAATTCAGGCGGCTCACAGAGGCCCCACAGGTTGCCTGACACGCCCTGAGGGCCTCTCTGAGTTCCCGCTGTGTGGAGACAACAGTGATTTCAAACACGGCCTACAGCCCCATGTGAGAGGCTTCTTGAGCTAATTCTGGATTTGGAATAGTTCAGTCATGCTCTACACAATCGTTCACGGGTCTTCTGTATTATTTGGGGGAAGTTAGATGCTCCCTTTCAGGAAGTCTGATTCTCCTAGCTTCTGGGGACCCCATTCAAGGGTTCAAGCTCTGGATATTTCATTCACCTTCTAGGACAGTCAGCTCACTTGTCATTACCAGGGAGCTTGAGCGGAAACCCATGACCAACACGCACACACACGCACACACGCGCGCGCGCGCACACACACACACAGAACTACTTTTGGCCTCCTCTCCTAACACTGCTTACAGTGCACTTATGCTCACAGGTCCCAGTCAACTGAGAGAGTAAGGAACATCTCTACCCACGAGCAGCCCCACCCTCCTGGAACAGCGCTGCTGCTGCTGCTAAGTCACTTTAGTCGTGTCCGACTCTGTGTGACCCCATAGACGGCAGCCCACCAGGCTCCCCCATCCCTGGGATTCTCCAGGCAAGAACACTGGAGTGGGCTGCCATTTCCTTCTCCAATGCATGAAAGTGAAAAGTGAAAGTGAAGTCGCTCAGTCGTGTCCGACTCTCAGCGACCCCACGGGCTGCAGAACAGCGGTGAGGTTCCTGGATTAGAGCTCTTCCTTACAGCATAATTATCTTATAAGCATCCTCATTTAATGTGACAGTTCTTATACATAAGAGAATTCACACTGGCATCATGCCCACTTCTGTGAAAAGTGGGTCATCACCGAAGAAGTCTGGTGGATATGGGAAAACACAAAAATCTTTTGACCCCTTGGGAAGATGACTTGGTACCTGGTAAGCTGCTCAGGCCTGTCCCCGCAGAAGTTATTTCCCCGGAAGTGGATTGGTAGGTGAAGCCAAGGTCAGCCAATGGGAATAGAAATAAATGGGAAAGCGGATTATTTGGACAGAAGTGGATCTGGAACCTCACTGTGGATATCTTCCCCATTGAATGCAGCAGTGTCTGCAGGCTTGTTTTCCATCATTTCTTTGTATTGACGTTTGAAGAAGCCACACTATGAAGGGAAATAAATCAGAAAATCTGGATAAGAGGGCAGAATGGGAAGTTGGGAGTAGGAGGAAGCTGAGACAGAAGGGAACTAAGTAGCCTTGTATTTGTGTGTTAGGATACTTATGTGAACAACAGCTACCACCGACTGAGTGTTTGCTGTGTGCTGAGCTCTGATCTGTACACATCATTCAAAGATTCTGCATACGCTGGCCTCATGTCTGTGTTGTTTCAGCCATTCTGTGATATAGGCATTATTATCATTTCAAAAATGCGGAAACAGGCTCAGAGAGGTTGGGCAACTTGCCTGACATTAAACAGGGAGTAAGAGCCAAAATGTGTACCTAGACCAGCCTGACTCCATTGTCTGAGTTCTTCCCTCTATATGATCCTGTCTGTGGGAGGGCAGGGCCGGATGCTGGCGGTCTCGGGAGTGGGATGAAAACACTCACCTTGTACAGCAGGGCTGTGATGAGGGCCAGGAGCAGCAGCCCTCCCATGGAGCTGCTCACAAGGAGGGGCATGGGGCTGTAGACCTCATACTCTTCTAGCACCATCTCTACCTGATTTGGGGATTTCGGGGTCAGAAAGTATCAGGCCTCCCACGTTCCCATTTTTTTTTTTTTGACTGCATCATGCAGCATGTGGGATCTTAACCCCCCGACCAGGGATTGAACCCTCTCCCACTGCATCCTTGCATTGGAAGTGTGGAGTTTTAACCACTGGACCACCAGTGAAGTTCCTCAGTCTCCCAGTCCTTAACTCTCTTCCTTCCTTTATCAGGCTCTGCCTCAAGAGGTGACATACAGAAGCTCTCATGGGCTTAGGGACGACTGTCCCATCCAGGGGCCTCCATCCATTCTTCTTCTCTCCAAACTTGCAAGCCCTTCCCTGCCCCCCAACCACTCAGCATCACAGATTTAGCATCCAGAGCCCCCTGACCAGCCCAGCCACTGCCTACCACACGGTCACTACCTGGGCTCTCAAAAATGCCTCCTGTCCTGAAATCTGGGTGTACACAGATCTGTTGAATGTGACTTCAGCCATACTCACGACCAACGTCTTCTTCTGCAGCAACTGCAAAAGAGAAGGGGAGAGCTGGGAACCAGCTCTAAAGGGGGTAAGGGGCATGCAGGCAGCTCAGGAAGAGAGAAACATCCTGGCTTGAGGGGGGCACAGACACTTCAAGCGCCATCTGAGTCAAGGAAGGACGTACCTGGCTGGCCCAGCCGAAGCTGAGGTTGCCCTTCAGGATGAAGTCAAGTTCCTCCTGGACACCGAAGGAGGGGATGTCACAGCGGAACCTCAGGCAGTCAGCGATGGAGCAGTCCTGGGAACAGGAGAGGAGTGAAGTTGAAGAGGATCTTCACTTAAGCAGGAACCACAAGAGAGAATGAAATCTAGCTGATTTGGGGATGGGGAATAGATAAACCATCAGAGGACATAAACATTAGCAATCCATTTCCCGGGAGCCTCCAGTGCCCAGCTGGTCCTGCAGTGGGACCTGTCTCACCAGCACAAGACTGCTTGGCATCTGGGTCTGGAAGTCCGGCTGCTGGGGAGGTTCCCTCTCTGACACACAGGGGAGACTCTAGGGAAAGAGAGAAATAGCTACAGGATGATCCGCTGGTTGGAGGGTATGGGCACTGTGGGATCAGACTCTGGGGAGTGGTGAAAGGCAGGCAGGCACCTGTGAAGGGGCCACCAACACCACATCCCACACGACCACACCGTTCAGCAGGACGGGGACCCAGAAATGAACGCTGATGGCCAGTTCACGCTGACTCAGGTTATTCACCTGCAGAAAACAGAGACAAAACATGACTGTGGTCCCTGGAGCATCCCAAGTCCCACCCCTTTCCTGGCTCCAGCTTCCAGCTCTTCTCCATCCTTCCCCCACCGGCTCCCTACATCCCCACGGTAGGGACAGACGTGGATACTCCCTGGCCTCTCACGCGATACCGATGCTCAGCTTCTCTTTTGCTCTTCAGGTCAGAAGCTGAAAAATTGAAGTACTTGGTGGATTCTTCTTGCCTGGAGAGAGAGAGGGCTTATGGGTGAAAAACAGCCTGGGGACCATCCTTGGTTGCACCTGCTGGGGAAGGGGCCGAGCAGGTGACCCAGGGGGTCGGTGATGGTCCCCACGGGCCTGTGCAGCCTCAACTTTAGCCTCAGTCAGGGAACTAGATCTCACAAGTGCAACTGAAAGATCCTGCATGCCACAACTAAAGACCCTGTGCAGCCAAATAAATAAATATTTAAAAGGGGGGTATAGCAATAACCTTATCATAGACCTAGTAGGAGGGTTGGGCTTCCCTGGTGGCTCAGATGGTAAAGGACCTGCTGGCAATGCAGAAGACCCAGGTTCAACCCCTGGGTTGGGAAGATCCCCTGGAAAAGGGAATGGCTACCCACTCCAGTATTCTTGCCTGGAGAATTCCATGGACAGAGGAGCCTGATGGGCTACAGTCCTTGGGGGGTCACAAAGAGCTGGACATAACTGAGTGACTAACACTGCCACTAATAGAAGGGTTAAATTATGTAAACACATGTAAAGTACTTAAAACAAGGCCTGGCATGTCATAAGTATATAAAAGTAAGCTCTTATTGTGAGTTTTAGTGTTTTCCCATGGACAGAAGGGGAAATTCACACATAGAGTTTGGAAGGGCGATGACACTGCTTGACCCCCTCTCTAGTTCCCCTAAAAATTGGTACATCAGCAGCAGCAGCAAACTCTGTCCCATGGCAATAGTATAAGCTTATGACCAACTCTAAAGTCTCTGGAGTTTAGCAAGGTAGGTGAGGCTCCTTGTCTTGCTTCCGGCCTGGTCTGTCCCTGCTCCCTCAACCATCCCTACAGTTTCGCACATCTCTGTTCTCCCCTGAGTTTTGGGAAAACCTGACCTTTCTCTGCTCTGTGTAGTGACAGACCATATCCTGTTGGCGACAAGCTCCCCGCTTCAGAATATTCAGAAAATCCTCAGCTCTTAATCTAGTAGATCCAGTTCAGCGTCTTTGTGTTTGGCACAAAGGCTAGAGTTGGCTTCATGTTAAAGGAAGTCTGAACCTTGGAGAGGGAAGAGAGGATGCACAGGGGTGGCAAGGTGTGTGTGTGTCCCACCAGCAGGTCAGTTCATCAGAGGAGAACCAAGAATTATGGGATATGGTGGTGCAGTGGATAAGAATCTGCCTGCCCACGCAGGGGACACAGGTTTGATCCCTGGTCTGGGATGATGCCACATGCTTTGGGGCAACTAAGCCTGAGCACCACAATTACTGGGCCTGCCCTCTTAAGCTCGTGAGGCACAACGACTGAAGTCTGCATGCTCTAGGGCCTGTGAGCCCCTGTGTGTCAGCTACTGAAGCCCATTTGTCTGGAGCCTGTGCTCTGCAACAAGAGAAGCCACAGCATCTAGAGAGTAGCCCCTGATGTCCAAAACTAGAGAAAGCCTGTGGGCAGCAGTGAAGACCCAGTGCGGCCAAAAGAAATAAATAGCAAATAAATATAGCAGTAAAAAAAAAAAAAAAGAATTATGGGACATGGTGTGCTTAATTGCTCAGCTGTGTTGGACTCTTTTCGACCCTATGGATCATATCCCACCAGGCTCCTCTGTCCATGAGATTCTCCAGGCAAGAATACTGGAGTGGGTAGCTGTTCCCTTCTCCAGGGGATCTTCCCAACCCAGGGATCAAATCCAGGTCTCGTGCATTGCAGGTAGATTCTTTACCATCTGAGCCCCCAGGGAAGCTATGGTGCTATGCTGTAAGTAGATGGCTGATCAACAAGAATTCTCATGTGAGAAATCAGAGGGGCTAGCTTAGATACTCATCCTCAAAAGAGCAGGCTGGCTTGCAGGAGGAGGCACTAGGTTTGGAAGAAGGTCCAAGGGGAGGACAGGGATTAAGTACCTGCTGATCACTGTGTAGACAGCATATTTCACTGGGAGCTCCAGTTGGGAGGTAGTCTTGTTGGATGTAGGTTTATTATTTTCACTGGAGGGAGAGAAGGGTGCCTGGTTGGGAAGGTATCCAGGAAGAGTCTCCAGCTGGCGCATGGAACAGGAGACAGAGGGACACACCCACCTGGCCTGAGCTCACCTGCTTATGTTGGCTCTGAGATGAAACTTATCTCCTAGGGTGGCCTTGTAGGAGACATCAAATGTGACTATGAAGGCGCCCTGAGGGAAAAGAAAGAAGGGTTGAGGATGGGGAAGGCCATGGTGGAGAGAGGGAAGGAAATGGGGTCAGGAAGAGGGAGAAGAGCAGTGAGAATTGGGGGAAGCTCTGACCATAATGCCCTCACGGAAGATGGGGTGGTTGACGCTACAGCTGCTGCTCCTCAGGCCCTCGTTTCCGGTGGGCACTGCCTCACATGCCAGGCGCAGGGGACGCTGACCAGGTTGCTTCAGAGGAGAAGGAAGTTTTGGAAACTTAGCCACATGTATATACAGGCTTGATGCAAAACAGTGGTGGCATTGCAAAGCCGTAGGGGAAGCTCTCAGTAAATGGTTCTGGGAAAACTGGCCCATACAAAACAAGCAAACAAATGAACAAGCAAACACTGGATCCCTACCTCACTCCATACATTAGAATAAATCCCAACTGAATTAAAGACTTAAATGTAAAAGGCGAAATTATAAATCTCTTAGAAGATAATAGAAGGGAAGGTCTTTATAACCATAGAGTAAGGAAGTACTTCTTAAACATGATACACATATAAAATACTAAATACAAAGGAAAAGCTTGATAAAAATCAACCACAATCAAATTAAGACCATCTAGGGAAGGAAAGCCATTTAATGCGAGAGGAAATCAACCCTGAATATTCACTGGAAAGACTGATGCTGAAGCTCCAATACTTGGGGCACCTGATATGACAAGCCGACCCATTTGGAAAAGACCCTGATGCTGGGAAAGCAGAAGGGGGTAGAAGAGGATGAGATGGTTAGATAGCATCACCAACTCAACAGACATGAATTTGAGCAAACTTCCAGAGATAGTGGAGGACAGAGAAGCCTGGTGTGCTGCAGTCCATGGGGTCGCAGAGTCAGACACGCTGCAGTGACTGAGATGTAGAGAACAAACGTGGTCACCAGTGGGGAGAAGAATGAAGGGAGGAGCATACAGATCAGGTGTCAGAGGTGCAGACTACTGTTTATAAAATAAATAAGATGCAAGGAT
This sequence comes from Oryx dammah, assembly GCF_014754425.2. Classification (NCBI taxonomy): domain Eukaryota; kingdom Metazoa; phylum Chordata; class Mammalia; order Artiodactyla; family Bovidae; genus Oryx; species Oryx dammah. Next base: position 184,389,433 of record NW_024070186.1, on the reverse strand, counting down.
ATATTATGTAGCACAGGGAATATAACCAGTGTTTTATAATAATTTTAAATTGAATGTGATCTATAAAATACTACATTGTTATCTTGTACACCTGAAATTAATATAAGATTGTAAATCAATAGTACTTTAAAAGTTTCAGAAAGAAGGAACATACAATATGTTTCCTCATGGCAGAAAGTGAGGAGCCTCTTGATGAAAATGAAAGAGGAGAATGAAAAGGCTGGCTTAAAACTCAACATTCAAAAAACAAAGATCATGGCATTTGATCCCATTACTTCATGGCAAATAGAAGGGGAAACAATGGAAACAGTGACAGACTTTATTTTCTTGGGCTCCAAAATCACTGCAGATGGTGATGCAGCCATGAAATTAAAAGATACTTGTTCCTTGGAAGAAAAGCTATGGCCAACCTAGACAGCATATTAAAAAGCAGAGACATTATTTTGCTGACAAAGGTCCATATAGTCAAAGCTATTATTTTTCCAGTCGTCATGTATGGATGTAAGAGTTGGACCATAAAGAAAGCAGAGTGCTGAAGTATTGATGCTTTTAAACTGTGGTGTTAGAGAAGACTCTTGAGAGTCCCTTGTACTGCAAGGAGATCAAACTAGTTAATCTTAAAGGAAATCAGTCCTGAATATTCATTGGAAGGACTGATGCTGAAGCTCCAATACTTTGGCCGTCTGATGTGAAGAACTGATTCCTTGGAAAAGACCCTGATGCTGGGAAAGATTGAAGGCAGGAGGAGAAGAGGATGGTTGGATGGCATTACTGACTCAATGGACATGAGTTTGAGCAAGCTCTAGGAGTTGGTGATGGACAGGGAAGCCTGGTGTGCTGCAGTCCATGGGGTTGCAAAGAGTCGGATACAACTGAGTGACTGAACTGAACTGAACTGAACACGTTTCCATTTACATAAAGTTCAAATATTGGCAAAACTCAACAACATAATCTAGGGATATATTTATGGGTGGTAAAGAAATATAAGGGATTGAGTATTACAAGGCAGAATAGTGATTACCTTTGCAGAGAGTATGAGGTTAGGATGAGGAAAGTTATATAGAGGGCTTCTGGAGGTGCTAGAAGTGCTTTATTTCTTTTCTTTTCCTTCTTTTTCTTTTTATTAATCTTTGGACTTTGCCACGCAGCATGTAGGATCTTAGTTCCCCGACCAGGGATTGATCCCCTGCCCCCTGCATTGGCAGTGCAGAGTCTTAACCACTGGACCACCAGGAAAATCCTCCCCATCTTTTGCATTTATCATTATTTAAAAAAAATCCTTTGGAGTGCTTTATTTCTTCATCTAGATGTTAATTGCATAGATTTTTGCTTAATATTTTGTTATTAAACTATACATATGCCCTGTGCACTTCTCTCTTTGTGTGTGTTGTATATTTCATCATAGAAAAAAAATTAAAGAACCTATTATAACCTGGAGCAGGAGAGAGGTCCCAGCCACTGAAGCCCAAGGGAGCTGTTTACCTGGATTGCTAATGTGCGTCGATAGGACAGCCCTGCTGGGTAGTAGAAGCTGATCACCGTTCCATAGGAATCCTCGCCCTCATTGGACACCATCACTGTCACATTGAGCTCCAGGGAGCTCCCAACCACCAGGGTCTCCAGCCTGAACAAGGAAGGACAAGATTGGGAGAGAGACTCGAAGGAAATAGGTTGGAATTGTATCAGGAGTGGGGGCAGGGCTGTGGGAACGCATGAACTACATGCTGATGACCATCCAATCGAAAGCACTTCTTTGTTAGAAGGAGAGGCAAAGGGAAACACAGGGACTTGCCATCCTATGAGGATGGGAGCCTCCAAAGCTTTAGTGTATGGCTATGAAAGGAGACGGAGCTCACTCACCCTGAGAAGCTCAGGCTGACACTGAGGTCCCCTTCACAAAGGTGATCTTGCCCACAGTTCTTCTCAAAGGGGAGCTGCAGCAAAACAGTACATTCTCTTCCCATCCGTGTCTCAATCCATCCCCAGTCTCATTAGGAACCCCCGTCAACACTGAGCATCACTGAGCGCCCACCCTGTGCTAGACTCTGTCCTAGCACTCAGTCCTAGACTCTGGCAAGGAGGTGGGGCAGACAGTGCGAGAGGGGCAGTTAGAATATAAGAGAAAGAGAAGACAAGAGCCGTGGCTTCAAAGAACATAACGTTTAGTTGAGGAGTCAAATTCAACTGGAACAAGCATTCAGCAAACATTATTAACAGTCGATAATGAGACAAGTTCTGCACTCGGAAAGGTGGCAACTACAGGTGAATTAGACATGGTGGTTCTTACATTCAAGGAACCTACAATCCCGAGGGGTCCACAGAAGTAGAGGCAGGTGGCTATCAGCCCAGTCACATGGTATTTGGCCTGGTATCACCATGACACAGTAGGAGGCCAGAGAAGAAGTGACAGGTGCTGAGCAGTGGTTTTCAAAAGAGAAGGAGATAAGACTGGGGCTCTGGGGATGAGAGGAGATCTTTGAGGTGGAGAGAAGATGTTTTGCCAAATAAGAAATATGACATGCAGGAAAAATATAGAAATCAACTGCCAGACCATGTCGTCATGTGTTTATTATGCTGCCCTTACTAGGAACACTATGAGCAATTACATGTACTTGTAGTCGCTTGACAGGGCCTCCTCTTGAAAACAGAAAGGAACTGTAACATGAAAAAGAAAGACAGACAACATGGACAAAGACAGAGGTAGAAATGAGAAAAGCTGGAGGACTTCCCCCACAGTCTAATGGTCAAGACGCCCTGGCTCCTGTCATATAACACAGGGGGCTCAGCTTGGTGCTCTGTGATGACCTAGAGGGATGGGATGGGAGGGCTGGAGGAAGTCTCCAGAGAGAGGGGATATATGTATATTTATAGCTGACTCATGTTATACAGCAGAAATCAACACAACACTGGAAAGCAATTATCCTCCAATTTAAAAAGTTGCATCTGACTAGAGACGGTCGTGAAGTCACTCAGAAAAAGACAGACACCACCTGATATCACTTATATGTGGGGTTTAAAATATGACCCGAATGAACCTATCTATGAGACAGAAACAGAATCAAGAATAAAGAGAACAGACTGGTAGTTGCCAAGGGGGAAAGGAGAGGGTTGCATTGGGAGTTTGGGATTAACAGATGCAAATTGGTATATACAGAATGGATAAACACCAAAGTCCTACAGTATAGCACAGGGAACTATACTTAATATCCTGTGATGAACCATAATGGAAAAGCATATGAAAAACATGTATATGTATGTATAACTGAGTCGCTTTGCTGTACAGCAGAAATTAACACAACATTGTAATTCTACTATGTGTGTGTGTGCGTGCTAAGACACTTCAGTCGTGTCACACCTTTGTGACCCCACGGACTGTGGCCCTCCAGGTTCCTCTGTCCATGGAATTCTCCAGGCAAGAATATTGGAGTGGGTTGTCTTGCCCTGCTCCAAGGGATCTTCTCAACCCAGGGACTGAACCCTCGTCTACCTCTCCTGCACTGGCAGGCAGGTTCTTTACCACGAGAGCCACCTGGGAAGCCCAATTCAACTATACCTCAAAAAAAAAAAAAAAAAAGATTCCGTATTCTACTGCAGGGGGTGCAGGTTTGATCCCTGGTCAGGGAACCAAGATCCCATGGGCCAAGTGACACAGTCAAAATAAAAAAAAAAATTGATAAATAAATCAAAATGTGGGTTTAAAAAAATAAAAGAAAAAATTCGAAGGGTCTGCAGAATAAGAACCAGAGAGTTTATGTTGGGGCAAAGTGGATAATCAGCTGAGATGTGGGTAGGGCTCCAAGCTGGGCCAGACTGTGAGAATGGGGCGGAAGCATGTTAGATGTGATGTGGTTTCGTGGGCACCTGGGAGCCAGCCTAGGTTCTTCAGCACACAGAGACACAGCAAGAGTCAGCACGTCCCTGGGACTTCCTAGGAAGACTCACAGAGGCCGTGAAGAGGTCCTGGGAGTCCACAGCCAGCACGGGGCGGAGGTTCTGAGATGAGGCGATGGGTTCCCCAACCAAGGAGAAGTTGAGTCGCAGGATAATGGGGTTCACTATGTCCTCCACACAGTCCTGGAGAAGAAGGGGCTTTAAAGAATCTGCTCTCCTCCTCCTAACTGGCTGCCCCGGTGGGGTTTCTCCTCCACCACATCCACGCCGTGGAAACCCAGTTCCCCAGCCTCAACTTTCTCCTCTCCTGCCCCAGGCTCCCCGCCTTTCCTGCCTCATTCAGGAGAGAGTGGAAGTGTCAGAGGCTGGCCCTAGGCTTCTTCCTCCCTCTCCCAGAACCCACAGTCCTCACTGGTAAAAGCAGCTTCATGGAGTCACAGTGCTCTCCCAGCCCCAGGGTTTTTCTTCGAGTCAAAGTCCAGTTCTTGGTCTCACCAAAAACAGCACGAGAAATCAGCCGACCTGGATCCAACGCCAGATCATATGTGACAGAGCTTTGGACATCACCTGAAGCAGAAGGGACGGAAGATGAAAAGTGAGAGAAACGCGAAGGTTCTGTTTTCATTTTTTCATGCAATGGAGATTCACTGAGCACTTTCTGTGGGCCACGAACTGTACCAGGTGCTGGGATACAGGTGGAGAAGATGGAGAAATATGGTCCCTGCCCTCCTGAGCTTGCAGCCTAGAAATGGAGACCAGCACGAAGGACATAACATCACAGCGTGATCCCTGCAAGGGCCAGATCCTCAGTGGTACCAGAGAGGGCTTGCTAACTCAGATCTGGCAATCAGAGATGCCTTCCTGGATGGACCTTGTCTGAGCTCTAACCTAGAGGATGAGCAGGGGTCAGGTGAAAAGTGGGGAGGGGAAAATCCCATATCTGGGGAATAGTGGCTAAGACCAGAAGGGAGAGGGAGGCTGGTACATTAATTAAAAATTATACTGAGGAGGGCTTCCTGGGTAGTTTAGTGGTGAAGAGTCTGCCTGTCAATGCAGGACACACAGGTTTGATCCCTGATCTTGGAAGATCCCACATGCTGTGGAACAACTGAGCTCATTCGCCACAATTTCGGAAGCCCTTGTGCCCTAAAGCCTGTGCTCCACACCAAGAGAAGCTTCTGCATTGCAACTAGAGAAAAGCCCATGCAGCAAGGAAGACCCAGCATAGCCAAATATAAATAAAAAAATTTTAACTGTATGGATGGAATTCCCTTGCAGACCAGTGGCTAGGACTCCGGAGTTTGACCCCTGATCAGAGAACTAAGATCTAGCAAGACCCTTGGTGTGGCCAGAAAAAAAAAGGAGGGGGAGTGCTTGGAGTAAGGGAGGCTGGAGAGGCAGAGGGTCCAAATCAGCGGGGTCACAGTGGACAAGAGTTTTAGTCTTTATAAATGCAACATGGGAGCGGGTGAGAAGTGGTGAACCGTGTTCAGGACCAATCAAGGTAACTACAACCTGGTGCAGAGTGGGTGGGAGGGAGCAAGAACAGCCATGGACACAGCTCAAAGTGGGTGGGTGGAGAAGTCTTGTCCTCTGGGAAGGTGGAAAAGAGGGCAGACCTTGGATGTATTCTGGAGAAGGAACCTAAAGGCCTGGGTGTGGGAAGAGGGAGGGAGAAGGGCAGTTGGGTGGACATGGAGGTGAGATCTGGGTTCCTGGCTCCATTCAGCCCTGAGAAGAGGGCTGGGTAGGGTGCCTCTGGGAGGTAAGGGTCTGGTCTACCAGGAGGAAGCTCACCTAGGCGATCCTGTGAGCTTTTGTGGATGGTGAGACAGACTGTGGCTTGCCCAGCTTCCATGGTGGTGGTCAGCTCATCCCAGCACTGATACACAGCCTTTGTCACCTCCGGGGGTGTGAATTTCATAGTCACGTTCACCTTCAGCACCGGCAGGCTCCTGAGGGTGCATGAGGGGCTGAGGACCGGCTTCTGGCCTCCAGCGGGGAAAACGAGGGAGCAGGCAGCTTGGTGAATCAGACTCAAGCGGCAGGCAAGTGGGGAGGGGGGAGTTGTCACCTGAGCAGTAGCGCGTGCCCCTGGGCCCCCACAGCAAGGTCCACCAGTCCATCCTGCGTGAGGTCCTGACCCCCACTCAGCGAACGCCCGAAATACTGGAGCCCCAGGGAGAGCTGGGAGCCTGCGATCCGCTGGCCGGAGAGAGAAAAAAGAAGTGCAAGTCAGGGGAAGGGGATGGGAAAGGTTTGAGAAGGAAAATTTGGAAAGGACACTGAATAGAGTAGTTGAAGAGAAGGGAGGGGACATCCCTGGTGGTCCAGTGGTTAAGATTCCATGCTTCCAGTGAAGGGGGCACAGGTTTCATCCCTGGGTGGGGAACTAAGATCCCACATGTCCCAGGGCACAGCCAAAAAATAAAATAATAATAAAAAATAAAATTTTAAAAAAGGAGGAGAGGGGTGGAGAGCAAACAAATGAGGTCCCCAGGGTCCCCAGACAGAGATCGGAGTACTTCTGGTCCAATGAGGGCCTTGAGGATGCAAATTAATGACAAAATCAAAGCATCATGAAGAGAGCATAACAGATTCATTTACTCCTCCTCTGCACGTTCATTCATAAATACTGGAGGAATGGACAGCTTAGTGCTGTCCTCGAGTTATCTTTACAAGAAGTCAATGGAATTTGCTCATCCTTTTATGTTTCACAGAAGGAAATCAAGGTTCACAGAGGCTAAGTCAGTCACTTGCCTAAAGCCACACAGAGCACAGGGCTGGTCAGGCATTTGACCTGGGGCCTGTGATCTCTTAACCACTAAGCTGCCCACACAGTTTGAAGTCTGTTTGGAGTCAAAGGAGAGAAGAGAGAGCATTTGCGCTTAGCTGGGCCAGGGGCAATTCAGGGAAATAAACCACTAAAAGGAGTAGGGGAATGGTCACTGCTGAGACTGGGACAAGAGGTGGCATCAGGTGAACCTAAGACACGGGAAAGGAGGTGAAGGCTGGGGGGGCCTCACCTGGCTGTGGGAGAGGCTGATGCCCAGTTCTGAGGTTCCGTGGAACAGGTAGACAGCACCCTGGTTCTCCTGCTCTCCCGGGGCCCCAATGGCCACATCCGCCAGCCTGTCCCCATTCACATCCCCCAGGGCGGTCAGGGCTGCCCCAAAGCGGCCCCAGGGGTGGCCCGGCTCCCCTCGCAGGACAGCATCACACTTCCACTTAGCTCTCTGCAGAACGAGAGTGGTGTCAGGGCTCACCCACAGCCAGACCCCCCCCAGCCCAGGTCTCATCACTACTCACCCCCCGGGGAAAGGGGCACACGGACACCTGGCCCCCCTGGCTCTGCTCGTAGAGATGAGGGGCCCCGATGAGGACCAGGTCAGAGCTACTGTCTCCATTCACGTCCACGGAGCAGAGGGAGGCCCCGAAGTAGGAGCCGATCTGGAGGGCAGAGTCGGGAGTCATCCTGTCTGCCCTCTGCCAGGGGCATACCCTGGGCCAAGTCCTGCCTCTCCCCAGACACCAACACCTCCCCCAGAGGCCCTGCACCCCCTTCCTCTCCTCCTTCTCTGCCCCTGGAGACCCCCTTCACACTCAACCTGGGTCCCTGTGACTTCAGCCTTCGGCTTCCATTGCCCGGACACCTGGGTGAAGAGGACCACCTTCCCGGTGTGCTGATGGCGGGGGGCCCCCAGGATCAGGCTCTGGACCCCCTTCCAAAGGGCCAGCTCTGTGGAGTAACCTGAAGGGGCCAGGGCTCAGCACCGAGGCGTCCCCACCCCTGTCCCCTCATCCCCCAGCCCCAGGCCCCTGTCCCTCCCAGGCAGCCCATCTCCTGCCCAGCCCCCAACCACAGCCTTGTCTCACCCAGGTAAGAGTCCCTCATGTCCACGTGCTCCTGGGACATGTTGATGAAGGTGGGGTTCTTATTTTGGGGGTACAGGAAGGCACCTCCAGACCAGCTGAAGCTCCCCACAGCCCCCAGAACTGGTCCATCCTGGGAGGAAAGGATTCCAGGGTGAGCAGGTGGGAAGAAGACAGCCTATTCTGAAGAAATGCCTGCCGCTGACTCCGCCACTCATCTGGAAGTCTCTCTTGCCATTTGTAGCTCTCATCAGCAGCCTCGTGTCCCTGACTCCTACATCTCTCAGTCCATCCCCACTGCCACTGTCAGAGTCACCCCAGCGCCTCTCACCCACTGTCCTTTCTGCCTCCCCACTTGTTCTCCTCTGCTTCATCTACTGTCCCAGAGTTGGGCTTTTTAAACCCAAATGTGCAGCCACTACGCTGCTGGCAAACCAAAGTGACTTCTTGTCATCAAACCCCCGAGGGTGGCATTTAGCATCCTTCGCAATCAAGTCTATGGAGTTACCTGGTGTTCCAGAACACACCAACCCTCTGACCTGGACACTCCTCTCTCCTTTTTCTGGGACTCAGCTCCTCTCTCTGGAGGAGTCAACCTCAAAGTTACATCTGTGAGATGTTCCTGGTTCCCTCAGAAAGTGCTAGGCATTTCCTCTTCTGAATAATTTGTTTATTGCCTTTTCAAACTCTTGATTATGGCTAATCTAGGACAAATACAAAAGTCAAAAGGAACGTGTAATGAACCCATTAGTACCCGTGACCTAGCATCACTGATTAACTCCTGACAAACCTTGTTCCATTTCTCTGTCCCCCTCAATTGCCCTCAAAATTATTCTGGGTAAGGGGCTTCCCTGGTGGTCCAGGAGCTAAGACTCTGCACTCCAAATGCAGGGAGCCAGGGTTCATTCTCTGGTCAGGGAGCGAGATCCTACCTGCCACAGCTGAGACCTTGTGCAGCCAAATAAATATATCAATAAAAATTATTCTGGATAATATCCTTCTGAATATTTTGAACACGCACTTCCTTTCAGACAGCTGTCTGTCTCTATCATTATTTTGAACTGACCTGATCGTCACTTCTCTGGTCTTCGTGCTCTGGTCTTTCCCAACTCTCCAGCCCTCTCTCCAAGCTGCCCCTAGCTCCCTCTGCTCCGGCTGTGCTGGCCCTTCTCTCACTCTAGTGTAGTAACCCCATTCCTGCCTCAGGACCTTTGCACCTGCTATTTCCTCTGCCTGGAGCAATTTCTCCCTAGATATTTCCAGGCCTCACCCTTGCTCATCGTTCAGCCTCCGTGGTTATTCCTCAGCCCTCCTCTGATCACCTCTCTTCTACTGCAGTGCTTAGCACCATATGAACGTCTTTCATTTTTTTTTTTTATCATCTCCTCCCACTAGTTACGCATTCCAGGAAAGCAGGGACCTCAGCCATCCCATTCTCTGCTGTGCTTATAGCACCTATATTCACTGCCTGCGTGTTTCTCCCAGACTAGACAGTGAGCTTGAGGGTTGAGTCCGCTTTGTTATTTATTCTGAGTCCCAGCTCCCAGCCCCAGGCTGGTGCCTGAGACTCTTAATCAAGCACACGCTCCACCCACCATTGTGAGGATGGAACTGAAGCCTTCTTGAGACATCTCATGCTGGAAGGAGCTACTTGTCCCCGACTGCGTTCCTGTGGGGGAAATGGGTCATTCAGGCTCCCAGAGACCTAGAGACGGTGAGGATTCAGAGCAGAGAGAGGAGAATGTGGTTTGGGGCTTGAGTTCTGGGTAACAATTTGGGGCAAGCTAGAGTAGGGATCCAGAAAGAGGACTCTTGGACTACAAGGAGATCAAACCAGTCAATCCTAAAGGAAATCAACCCTGAATGTGCACTGGAAGGACTGATGCTGAAGCTCCAATACTTTGGCCACCTATGTGAAAAGCCGACTCATTGGAAAAGACCCTGATGCTGGGAAAGATTGAGGGTGGGAGGAGAAGGGGGCAACAGAGGATGAGATGGTTGCATGGCATCACCGACTCACTGGACATGAGTTTGAGCAAGCTCTGGGAGATTGTGAAGGACAGGCAAGCCTGGAGTGCTGCAGTCCATGGGGTCACAAAGAGTCGGACACTACTATACCACAACAACACGAGTAGGGACAGATCCTCGGGACTGTGGGGGACAACTGGATCTCGGCTCTTTCAGTTCCAACACCCAAACTCACTCCCCGTTTACCCTCAACTGCAAAGATCTTCTCCTGAAGCCGCTTTAGGATGCTGCTGAGTGCTGCAAAGTTGTCCACCTTGAACACGTGGTCCTCCGAAGGCATGGAGCCAATGATGTTCAACTCCTGCCTGGCAGCGTGTGCCTGGAAAGCATCTCCCACCTGCGGCAGAGAGGCACATGAGGAGGAGGGGCCCGCCAGCCCTTCTACCTGGGGGAGGTGAAGGCTGAGTCTGGGGGAGCCAGGAGCAAAGGACGCACCCCAATAGCGTAACGGATGATGTTGGCTTTCTCTGCCTCGGGGATGACGTCGGTGTATTTCAGGGGGTCTTTAAATTTCTCCCCATCTGTGATGACAATGATGATTTTCCTGGCACTCTTACGGGCCCCATTCTTACTGTGAAATAGTTCTCTCCTGTCAAGGAAGAAAGAGGGGGTAACTCTTCTGAGATTCTAGGAAGCAATCATTTGCAGCACTAGAAGCTCCTCTGGAGAGACTGGGGAGGCCTGGTACCCTGAGACTCAGGCATGTTAAGTCATTGATTCATACTGACAAAAATTATTGGCCCCAGCACCTAAGCCATTTTCGTCCTGGGCCACCTGGCCTCCAGTATTGGGCAGGCACGTGGTAGTATGTAGAGAGCGAGAATAGATGAGGGATGGGGAAGAGAAAGGAGCTGAGTGGGGAGAAAAGCACAAAGAAGACACTTGGCAATAATTCCTGAGTCCCTTCCAGGGAGGTAAAGAGGAGTTCCTTTTTTTTTTTTTTTAATTAAAATCCAGCCGTTTATCTCGGACCTTCTTGGGCAGAAGCACTGCGCTCATGTTAGCTCATTTAATCCTTCCAACCAAGCTGTGAATTTATCCTCATTTGACAGTTTTCCAAGACTTAGAAAAAGCCGATTACTCCAATGGTGACCCAGGTAGCGAGCCAGGAGCCAGGATGGGAACCGAGAAGCAGACCTAAGTGGGCTCAGAGTCCAGCCAATCCAAAGCCAGGCAAAGGGGAAAGGAGTCTGGCCCTCGCCCTGGCTCAGGGGATTGCAACCAGTGAGGGGACCAGAAACACTCCAGGAAGACTCTGCCTGCGGCCCCCTCGATTCCCCGTGAGCCCTTTCTCCAGATCCTCCTTCAAACACTAGAAAGGGCTGGGCAGACCCAGCGCCAGACAGTGGCAGGGAAGCATTTTATCTGCAGGTAGCAGGGGTCGTAGCTTACACCACTCTCAGGATACCGGTGGCTGTGAATGTCAGACCATTCAGCTGGACGATGGGATCCACCAGGCTCCGAGAGCTCCGGATGGTCCGAAATTGGTTGAAGGTGAAGTGGGTCTTCATAAGGTTTGAATATTGCATCAGCGAGAACTGTGAAGGCCAAGAAAAGGGCCCTGGTGCTCAGGAGTTGTTTTTTTTTTTTTTTTCAGTAAGCTTTAAATTTTGGAATAATTTTGCACTTACAAACCATGTTCCACGTGATTTTGAGGCCTGACAACTATATACTGAAACCCAGAAAAAGAAAACTGGAAAATCAAAGCTAAATATTGCTTCTTTCATGGTTTACAAAGAATAACCTTGCCAACTACCATATTTGTTAAATTTAGATTTAAAAAAATTTTATAATATACAAAATCAATTTGAAGTCTATATTTCCTTGTTTCTCAAGAATTTATGGACTTTCTAGGTGGTTCAATGGTAAAGAATCCACCTGCCAGTGCAGGAGACTCAGGAGGCGTGGGTTTGATCCCTGGGTTGGGAAGATCCCCTGGAGAGGGAATGGTAACCCACTCCAGTATTCTTGCCTGGGAAATCCCATGGACAGAGGGGCAACAAGAATTTATACACACACACCACACACACACACACACACACACACATATATACACAAACAGTGGTTACTGGGAAATAAAATAATAAGATAAAGAAATCATGAGTTACATGGAAAACATGATAAAGAAATCATCAATTATTTGGCCAAGTTACCTTCAGTCAAATTTCACAGCAAAATTATTTTATATTCCTTTCAATGTATTTAAATAGCAAAAACCTATTTCCTGTGGCGCATAGTAAATGTGATGGGGGAAGCTCCTCTCAGGTCAGCTCTCCAATTGGCCCTGCTTGGGGACCATGCCTTGACCTTGGACCCTAGCTTCCTCAAGGCACAGGCCTATTGATCCAGCCCCCAGTGACGCCAGGCAGCCTCCCAGGTTGACCTTCCTAGAGGTAGACCCTCCCTCATCCCACTCCCCAGGCCTCAGAGGGCCTAGTCTTCACCTGCGTGTTGCTGCGCTTGAACAGTTCCATCAAAGCTCTGACAAAGTTCTTCATCCGTTTAAAGTCGGTTTGGTCAATGCTGCCGGAGCCATCAATCAAGAAGGCGATGTCCATCTCTTGATTTGGACACTCTGCCCAGAGGGAGAGAGGAATCAGAAACGCATGTTTGAGGGGACTTCCCTGGTCGTCCGGTGGCCAAGAATCCTGCCTGCCAATGCAGGGGACATGAGTTTGATTCCCGATCCGGGAAGATTCCATATGCCTCGGGGCAGCTAAGCTGTGCACCACAGCAACTAAGCCCATGTGCCCTAGGGCCTGTGCTCTGCAACAAGAAAAACCACTGCAGTGAGAAGCCCGCACACCACAATGGAGAGAAGCCGCTGCTTGCTTCAGCTAGAGAGAGCCCGCGCGCAGCAACAAAGGCCCAGCTCAGTCAAAAGTAAAGAAATTCATGTGTGGGTCCCAGCCACTTCCTGGGGCCCAGAAACCCTTTCTGCTCCACAGAGTCAGGGAGCCATTCTTGGCACAGGGACCAATCCCCACACTATCCACAGAGGAGGTCCAAATTTGCTGTCTCAGACCCTTTGCCTTTAGCAGAGTCCCTGTTTCTCCCCTCTTCCCACAAGGCTCACAGAAGGGGAGAAAGAAGTAGAGTATGGGGGCCGGGTGGGCTCCTCACTCTGTTAGTCAACAAATTTTTATTGATTACACATGTCAGGGATACTGTGGCATGCATGCATGTGTGTGTGTGTGTGTGTGTGTGTGTGTGTGTGCGCGCACATGCGCTCACGCGCGCTAAGTCACTTCAGTTGTGTCCAACTCTTTGTGATCCTATGGACTGAATGTAGCCCACCAGGCTCCTCTGTCCATGGTATTTCCCAGGCAAGATACTTAAACATTGCCATTTCCTCCTCCAGGCGACTTTCTTGACTCAAGGATCGAACCCCTGTCTCCTGCTTGGCAGATGGATTCTTTACCATGTAGCCACCTGGGCACCCACACAGGATTATTGCAAAGATAAAAAGAATGAGTATGGCAGTGCTACTGCCTCCATTCGTCCCACCCTCCCCTTCCCATGCTGTGTCCTATACAGCACAGGGAGCTCCGCTCAGTGCTCTGTGATGACCTAGAGGGGTGGGATGGGGGAGCAGGAGGGAGGGGATATATGATTACATATAACTGACTCACTTTGTAGTACAGCAGACACTAACACAACAGTGTAAAGGAGTCCTACTCCAATTTGAAAAAGGACTGAATATGTACATAAAGTACTTAAGACAGGGCTTGGCGCCCCATAAGGGGTAGTTGTTATCACCATCATCACCATATACCAGGCATTTTTCTGTGCCCAAGGACACACCTGGAACAGATGCTAAGGTGTGCTCCCAAGACCTGTCCCCCATCAGGATGGACGTGCTCATTCCCAGCTGTAGGGAGTTGGCTGTCAATGGCTCCCAGTGGAGTTCCTCCCTAGGTGTCACCCTACTCAAAAGGGAGGTGTCTTGCCCAAGGTTACACTTCCTGCTCCAGGAGGCAACCTGTACCCAGCCATGCTCCAAGCTCCCGGTGGGGCGACTGAGTCCTCTCACAGTCTACCCTGTCCATCTACTCAGTCCTGCTTCCCTCATACTCTCATGGGGGTTGCTCCTGAGAATATTCTCAAGGGAGCCTCAGAGCCTGTCTCTAGAGAAATCTGATTGAAGACCAAAGTTTTGTAAAAAATCTCATTCCTGCCCTTGTGGAGTCCACACAGTAGTGGAGAGACACAGCATATGCATATGAAGAAATGACATTTCAGGCTGTCCCCAGACTTACGTAGGGGGTTGTGGTTTCCATGCAAAACCCAGCTGATGCCTCTACCAGTACCCCACATCCTGTGTTGGTCTTGGGGTGCTGGGAGATCAGGCCACCACAACGTGGAGGTGTGAGGCTGAGCTGTGGCAGCTGGCCTCAGGTCACTGAAGCAAAAATGCCTTCTCCCAGCTCCTCACTCCTCCCCCACCCTGCCTGCTCAACCAGTATCACCAGTGCTGAGAAGAAATGGAAGAATGGAAGGTCACTTTCCTCCCTGCTTCCTAGTCTTCCTAGGAAATCCAGCCACTTGGAAATCCAGCCACCCACACGGCAGGCTAAGCGTGTGCTCAGGTCCTCCCAAGCTGGGTAGCTGGTGTTCTCTGTAACCATATCTTGTGCTCGTACCCACTTTTTTAGCTCCATGACAAAATCACCCTCCCCCTCCACATGCTCTCTCAGACCAGGCCTGTGGCCAGTGCCCTTGCAATGTCACTTCTGTTTCTTGCTGTTTTTATTGTATCCCACAGCAGGCACCTGGCTGTAGCTGATTGCCTTCTGGAAAAAGAACCAAGCCAATCAGGCAAGGTTGGTTCAAGCTCTGGGCTCTGCCACTTCCTAAAGTGGAAACTCATCTCTTTGAGCCTCAGTCTTCTCATCTATAAAATGGGGATCATCCTGGCCTCCACGAGGATCTTAAGAGGACCTAGAAGGGGATGCACACCCAGCACCCAGTACCCAGCACTGCCTGGTGCACAGTCCCTCCATATCTATTCAAACCTGCCTTGTCTGCACCAGTTTTACACATGTATGTCCCATTTTCATCAGACATCACACCTCAGGAGCCCCAGAAACATCTAAGAGAAGACATATACCACTTAGTGTTCAAAGCCACCTCTCCTGCCCTGCTGCACAGACATCCCCGGTGGGGCCTGGGACTCACTAGAGTCTTTGCCACTCTCTCTGTCCCCTCTGCAGACTCTGCTCTCACAACTTTGTCTGGGGGCTATTTCTGCTGCTGCTTCACTTCTGGCTAAAAGCCCACCAAGTCTGGGTTCGTATTTTCTCTGGGTCAAAACATATGCCCTGGGACTCCCCTGGTGGTCCAACGGTTAAGAATCTGCCTGCCAATGCAGGGAACATGGGTTTGATCCCTGGTCAGGGCAGTAAGACCCACATGCTGTGGGGCAACTAAGCCTGTGTGCCACAGCTACTGAGCCCAAGCTCTACAGCCCGTGCTCCGCAACAAGAGAAGTCACTGCAGGGAGAAGCCCACACGCCACAAGTAGAGAGTGACCCCTACTCACTGCAGCTGGAGAAAGCCTGTGTAGCAATGAAGACCCAGTGCAGCCATAAATAAACAGATAAGTAAGCAACGACAACAAAACATGTGCCTTGTACGGTCCCTGGCTCTCACTGGGGGCCCATTGTTTCCTTTGATGCCACGCACGGGGTTGTTTATCTCCTTCCTGTGCCTTCCTCCTGGTCCAAACAGACAGTCTTCAGTTAGAAAATCAGTCATAAAGGCAATCACATACACATGCCAGGCTGGAGTCTAAACACTTAGACATGTATATTAAATCTTTTAAATCCTAATAACCACCTCAATTATTAAGTTCCATTTTACCAATGAGGAAACTGAGGCCCAGGGAATGAAGCCACTTGCCCAAGGACACAGAAGATGAACTTGTAAAGACTGACCTTCAGAGGATTTCACTGGTGGCCCAATGGTTAAGAATCTGCCTTGAAATACAGGATACTTGGGTTCGATCCCTGGTCTGGGAAGATTCCACATGCCTCGGAGCAGTTAAGCCCATACACCACAACTACTGAAGCCCATATGCTCTAGAGCCCGGGAGCTGCAACTACTGAGCCCGTGTGCGCTCTAGAGCACGTGCTCTGAAACAAGCGAAGCCCCCACAGTGAGAAGCCCTCCCACTGCAGCTAGAGAGTAGCCCCTGTTCACCACAACTAGAGAAAGTCTGTGTGCAGCAATGAAGACTCAGCACAGCCACAAATTTTTAAAAAAGAAAACAAACAAACAAAAAGACTGACTGTCAGAGAGAGAGAGACTGCTGCAGGGCCCGCCTAGGCACCATTCTCTGAGGGAGACATCAGTGCTGGCAAAACTGTGCCTCACACTCGCCATGATTGGGTCCTTTCCTGCCCTTGTAAAGGGAAGAGTGAGTTTGGGGGTGTCTTGGCAGACTAGCAGAATGCCCCAGGACTGCCTCCCTCTTGGATTCTTGGATCTATGGTCCTCACCTCACGTTTTCACCACCCAAACCCTTCCTCTGGAAACCAGGAGGCAGCCCAGCACCTGCTGGCTGCTGTGGGACCCTCACGCCTCCTGCAGCAGCACCCTGAGGCTCCTTCCTGCCCGTCAGAGTCATCATGGCTCCCAGCTTAGGGGGTCCTGCTGTGACTACACTTCCTGTTGGGCCAAACTGTGCCCCCAGCCCCTGCTGAGCTTGCTGAGCCCTCTGGGAGGGGGCCTGGGGTACAGGAGGCCCAGGAAAACAAAGACCCAGAAGGTGGGGACCCAAGTTTCATGCTCTGCTCGCATGAGTGGTTCCAGTACGCGCTCCACCCAGAACTGGCATCTCTGGGGGACCTACCTGGTAGGGCGGTGGGGATGGTCCGGATGACCCGCAGGTGGGAGCCCAGCAGGAGGCAAGTGCCTTTTATGTACATGTTATCCCCACAGGCTTTGTGCACGGTCGGGCCGCAGGCCTGGGGGCAGAGGCCCGTGTGGGTGAGGGGGCCCCCAGAACACTCCCCCTCCTTTTCCCTCAGCCCCAGCCTCCTCTCCCCCAACCCCGTCAACCTGTTCTTCCCTCAAGACCCTCCAGGGACCCAGAAACACTCACCAACAGCTGGGAGAGATGGGTGGAAGCCGCCAGGGACAGGCCCAGGGACATGTCCACAGCCTCTGAGGGGGCTGAGAGGGCAGACACACAGGGTCACACCCATGGGTACACCCTCACTTGGGGGGACAGTCTGGGCTGGAGGCTGAGGAGGGGGCAGTCCTGTGTAGGAGGTTGAAGGACCCAATCCCTGGGGCGAGTCACTCACTGTTTAGCGAGATGGGCTGACACCGACGGGTGGCAGGCATACAGTCGTACAAACGTCCTGTTTTGTTGACGGTGACCACCTCCAAGGGGGCTCCCACCACGAGCCTGGAGGTACAACCAGGACAGACAGTCGCAGGAGGGGTGGGGGCATGGGGCGCTTTGGGTGAAGAAGTGTCATGGGGAAGTGAGATTTCACGAGGGGAGCCCTCGGCCTGGGCCTGTGTGAGGCTACTCAAAATCAGGGCCTGAGTCTAACCCACAGAGGCTGAAAGGCCATGCTGGGCTTTCTGTTTGTCTGTTTGGGTACATGTGTGTGTATATAAATATACGTGTATTTGTGTATGCAAATAGTTTTGGAGATTGTATGTGTGTGTTTTAACATTCACTCAGAATAAAACTATTCAGAACAAAAAATAGCATTTCCCAACCACAAGTCAGTGCAGTTTGTCGCCTAGGAGCCATCATTCTGAGAGAACCATTATTCCAAGAAATAGGTCACCTCAAGTTAAATGGAAAAATGTTCTGAAGCCAATAGACAATTCTGTAATTAATTAGACTATCTATTTATTTACAATTACAGTTTTATTTATTTATTTGGCTGTTCCGGGTCTTTGTTGCAGCAATGTGGGATCTAGTTCCCTGATCAGGGATTGAACCTGGGCCCCCTGCATTGGGAGCAGGAAAGTCCTAGCCACTGGACCATAAGGAAATTCCCAAATTGGATAATTTAAATATGATAATTTAATTTAAAGCAGCTGTATCAGAAACTGCTTCATATCATTTATATTCATTTATAAATGCAATTGTTTATTTGCAAAACACCTTGAGAGGGGAGAATTTTTTAATTTCTCATTATATTCATTTATAAATGCAACTGTTTATTTGCAAAACACCTTGAGAGGGGAGACTTTTTTAATTTCTCATTGAGAAAAATATTCTCATCACCAACAAGCTCGCTATTCAGGTGAGGGAACTAGACAAATCCTAATATATTTTAACTGATTAGCCATGGAAGATTTGTTGACTTGGCCTTTAAAGATTCATTCTAGAGGACCATTCCCTTATGGAAACCTGAAATCCTTGTTTGTCTAAGACTTGAGGATGACACTGAATCGGGTGGTTGGAGATGGAGCCATTTGGTTTCTTCTGGCACAATCGGGTAAATAAACTTTTAGTCTTAAACTATTGACCTACAGGTTTTTTTTTTTTTTTTTAACCCCAACCCATTCCTTACATGTCAGCTCAACCTTTTCATTATCACTCAGCAGAAACCAGGAAAAACAGTAGCTTTGTAGCAATCAGAATGTCATCCAATATATATTATATCCTTGGTTGGAAAGTCACTCAGTTGTGTCCGACTCTTTGCGACCCCATGGACTAAAGTACTGGTGAACAGCAGATAATCAAGAGTTTCATTTTTGAAAAAAATAGGGCCTGAACACAAATTGATGGTAAGTGGGACAGAAGCGGTTGGATTTGTTGGGTGTTGTGTGGTCGTGTGGGGCTCAAGGGAAGCCAGTGGGGGGAAGTGCTGGAGAGATTCTACATCTTGTTCTAGGTGGTTGTTACCTGGATACACATATGTGAAAAATTTATTGAGTTGGACCTTCTAGATTTGTGCATATCAATCTCTGTGTTATATTTCAAAACAAAGAAAATAAAACTCTAGGGCCTGACATCTGCTTCCATGTCCTCAGCCTGCCAGTCGAGGGAGAAGGAAGGGATGTACGGTTGGGACTCAGTGACCTCTGTGTGCTCTGTCTTGGCTAACTGAAACTTCCTGTGCTCTCAGGGTCATTGCCAGTGCCACCGCCTCCGTGAAGTCCTCCTGGAGTTCCCTCCTGGGTTTGATGTCTCCCTTCCTGTGGTTCCCAGACTTTGGTTATGCTTGCATCACAATGTGACTTCAACTCCTTGGGTCTCTGTCTCTGAGACCCAAGAATGTGCCCTTCTGGAGGCAGAGTGGATGCATAATTTGCCGATCCCAATGCAGAATAAAATTATGAGGCCTCCCTCCTGTTCTTGGAAAAAAGATTTCATCTCCCTTTCTTCTACAGGCCCTTCCTCTCTGCTGTCCTGGTGTTTCCTATTTGCTATTTAGTGTCACACCCTTTCATACACCAGGAATACAGCACAGATCCTTAGAGGCTGGGCAAGCCAGGTACAGCAGACCGTAACCTTGCCCGCCTCATGCAGGTGTGGTGGACAGGTTTGTAGCCCATGCTGCCCTTCCTCCAGGTGGTAGCAATCAGAATGCCAGCCTGCAGGCCAAGGGGGCGGAGTTGGGGAAAGTGGGCGGGGCCTACCTAGATCTGTCAAACTGGACCACGCTCTGGCCAAAGCTGGCTCCTTTCTCTCGGAAGACCAGGGGCTCCTCCACATCCAAGTTGAATCCATGATAAGAAGCCAGGCCTGAGGAATACGGGGAGGTGGGGGTGGGGAGAACAGTCAGAGAAGCCCCTTCTCCTTTGGACCCCTGACTTCTCGGGGTCATGACACCCACCACGCTCAGCCTTGATTCCCCATCTGCCCGGGAGAAAGGCATTCTTATTATTGCCACCTGTGTGGTTCCCATGTCTCCTCCTCCCTTAAAAAATAGTCTAATCACAATACAGAGGGCAACCATCCAGAGAAATGCCCCTCACCCACAGTCTGAAATTAGGCCAGTCCCCTCCTGATAGGTTAGATAGAGCAGGAATATCCCTTAAAGATAAAGTGACCGTGCAATTTATTGTCTAAACTGGGACCTTCCAGGAGGGGAGGGGGCACCATTAATAATTACACCAGGGACATTGGTACTGGCTCCAGGCGAACTAGGGTGTGTGGTCATTCCACTTAAAAACTGTCCTATTGCATCTTCCCATTAGGCTTGGGAAACAGAATTCTGTGATTTATTATTCGTCATTTTGTATTCTCCGTGTCCTCGTTCCTAGTGCCAGGCTCTAGGAGGACAAGGACAGCTCCACCTGCCTTGTCTTGGTGCCTGGAACAGTGCCCAGCCCTTAGCAGGTGACTTTAGCATTTACTGACTGACTCTGAACCACACAGCAGATCACTGGCACAACCAGGATTCCAACTCACTCTCCCGATTCTTGACTCATCCCAGTGGCTAAGCTAGAAAGCCCCAGGGTAAGACACTTTACATTTCAAGAGCTTTTCCCAATCCCTTCTCTCCCAACCAGTCGCCTTTCCTCTCCATTCCTCCTAGAAGCCTGGTTGTCTCTGGATGGAGAAGCTGACTCCAACCCCAAGAGTAGGAAAGCTTTAAGGAGACCAGGCATCAGGCCAGGCAGTGACAAGGAGGGTCCAGACACCTGAACCCTGGGGCTCTGGGCAGAGGCCAGATGTTTAGGGTGCTGGTCCTTACTGGGTCCACATGCAAGGGAATCTCACATCCGACATCTTTCTCACAAAGGGTGATTCTATTCCTAGTCTGGAAGCAGCCCCTGTGATCTGACAGGTAGAGGATACCAAGAGACTCAGACCCAGATGCTTCAGGGGCCAACAGGTGACATCAAAGAGTGAAGTGGGCGGGTCTGAGCCCCAGGGGATAAAGGGGGCATCCACTCCCAGACTCTGGTACCCAGAGCAGTCAGACCTTCCCATTTCTCAAGAGAAGCTGGAAAGACTCAGGAGATGTGCAGGACCAAGGAGGTGCCGTCTAACTAAAGTCTTCCCATCTCTTGTGGATGGTGTGGCCTCCCCTCCCAGGGGCCCTGGGGCAGACGCCCCTCACTCCCAGCACCTACTCCAGGGCCCCCAGGAGAGGAAGGGAGAGAGAAGCCATGGGCAACCTGGAGAGCAGCTCACCTTCCACCCAAGCATAACCCGTGAGCCCATGTCCCTCAGCTTTACCCAGCTCCTGCCCCTACCCAGATTCCAGGCCATTCCTCCCACCACACCAGACTGGACAAGAGTCCTCTCCTTTTCCTTCAGCTCCTCCTGCCTGCCCTACCAGGCAGAGACCGTCGCTCCCCCAACCCACAGAAGGCTTCTCACAGCCCCGAGGACCCCCACTCACCAGTCAGGAACAGCACAACTGCAAAGGCCATCCCCAAGCAGCTCATCACAGAAAAAGAGGAGGGCCAGGCAGCAGAGCACTGGAGGGTGCTCAGTGTCTCCGGGGGAGTTAAAATAACGAATCAGGGCTTGACGTGGCAGGAGGAAGGCTCGGTGAGGAAGTACTTGGTTATTTATAGAAAGGCAGAGGCCAAAGACACCTTGGGGAAAAGCCTCCATACTCCTTCCCATTCTACGTCCAGGGAGTTGGCTTTCCTGGCTGTCCCAGACCACCCTCCCCCAACCCTTGAGACCTGCTTGATGCCCAGGGTCCTGGGAGCTCTCTGGGGCCTCAGGAATCAGGCTGCATATGAGTGGAAGAGGCAGGACAGAGAGCCGCAGAAGGCCCCCAGCATGGACATGAGCCTGGAGAGGAGCAGACCACTGCCTGGGTACTTGGTGGGGCTGGAGCATGGCTGAGGGTGTTGTTTAAAGAATCAGAGCCCAGGGACTTCCCTATGGTCCAGTGGTTAAGACTTCACACTTCAAATGCAGGGAGTAAGGACTCGATCCCTGGTTGATGAACCAAGACCCCACATGCTAGGTGGCATGGCTAAAAAAGACTTAAAAAAATTTTTTTTAAAGAATAAAGAAGCAGAGCCCAGCAAGAGGAGAATGGACAACCAAACTGGTAAATTCCTATAGAGCACTTACTAGTCAGCAATAAAAGAGAGTAGACCAAAGATATAGGTAACAAAGTGGATGGATTTCAACTTTGTCATAAGTGGAAGAAGACAGACACCAGAACTGTATAATATGAATCCTTTCGTAGGAACAGGTGACATTAATCTAGGAAGCTGGAAATCAGAAGAGCGATGGCCTCTCGAGGGGTGGGGATGTCTAACGTGTTAAATTTAACATTCAACACACAAAATTTTAACATCTGTTTCACTGCTGCTGCTGCTGCTGCTAACTCGCTTCAGTTGTGCCTGACTCTGTGCGACCCCAAACTGGGGAGGGGTAGATACATGGGTGGTTGTTTTTTCTCTGTATGTTTCTCTCCCTCTCTGGTGTGTTTTCATTGAAGTATAGTTGATCTACAATATTGTGTTACTTTCAGGTATAGCAAAATGATTCAGTTATACATACATAGACATCTTATTTTTTCCTTATAAGTTATTATGAAATATTGACTATAGCTCTCTATAGGTCTTTGTTGGTTGGTTAGCTATATTATATATAGTAGGGTGTATATATTAATCCTGAACTCTTAATTTTATTGCTTCCCCTCCTTTCCCCTTTGGTAACCAAATCTGTGTGTGTGTGTGTGTGTGTGTGTTTGTATTTTGGCCAGGCTGTGTTCCCCATCCAGGAACTGAACTCATGCTTCTGCAGTGAAAGCACCAAATCCTAACCACTAGGTCACCAGGGAACTCCCTGTGTGTGTCTTTAATATTCCACAATAAATGAATGTCTCTCAAAAGGTACAATGTGTAAAAGCCCAGGAGGAGACCTAGAAGGTTAAAATATGTGACAAAAATCCCTAACTGGGGCATACTATCTCATGTATGTATGTGACAGTCATTTGAAGCACTTAAAATGTAGACTAAATGTTGAGTACAGTAGTACATCCCTTACCTTTGGTTTGATTTCCAAGAAAATATGAAATAAGCAATTTTAGAAATAATTCATATGTTTGAAATTGCACCCTTTTCTCCTACCATCTACCGCAACCCGCAAAGGACGTGAATCATCAGTGGTCCAGCGTATCTTGCCCATTAGTCACTTACTAATAGTAGCCAGCTCAGTTATCAGATTGATGAGGTATCCCAGTACTTGGGTTCAAGTGACCCCCCCCTTTTTTTTTTTTACTAAAAATGGCCCCATTGTGGATGAAGAGTGACACTGGCAATTCACATGTGTCAAAGAGAAGCTGTAAAGGACTTTTTTAAGTGAAAAGGTGAACATTCTTGACTAAGTAAAGGAAGAAAAAAAATCATATGTGGAGGCTGCTAAAACCTACAACAAGTACACCTCTTCTACCTGTGAAATTGTGAAAAAAAGAAAAAAAAATTGTGTTAGTTTTGTTGTCGCACCTCCAACTGCAAAAATTACGGCCATGGTGCATGCTAAGTCCCTAGTTAAGATGGAAAAGGCTTTTGAAAAACTCTGCAATTAGGGACTTCCCTGGTGGTCCGGTGGCTAAGACTCCAATGTTCCCAATGCAAGTGGCCTGGGTTTAATCCCTGGTCAGGGAACTAGATCCCACATGCCACAACTAAAGACCTGGTGCAGCCAAATAAATTAAATAAATAAAAAGAATTTTAAAAATTGCTTTACCATTATGTTTTCTTTATAAAAGCTATGTTTCAAACAAAATGACTCCAAAAGACTTATAGGAAAGAAATTGGTAAGTGGAAACAAACAAATATAAGTTCCATTACCGTAGGAGAAAGCATTGTGCGCCTAGTCCCACAGTCATGTCCAGCTCTTTGTGAGCCCAGGGACTGTAGCCCACCAGGCTTCTCTGTCCATGGGATTCTCCAGGCAAGAATACTGAAGTGGGTTGCCATTCCCTTTCCAGAGGATCTTCCTGACCCAGGGATCGAACCCAGGTCTCCTGCATTGCAAGCAGATTCTTTATCATGTGAGCTGCAGGGAAGTTCTAAGACAAAGCATTAACATGGGACAAAAGTGATCATGAAGATGAAAAGTATAAGCCACAATAAAGAAATTACACTCACCTTTGCAGGATAAGTGACATTGCAGTAAACGTTATCACTGGAGATATAAGGCACTAAATCTTAATAATAAGGTATTTTGAGAGAGGGAGGGAGACCATATTCACATAATTTTTATTACAGTAAACTTAAAATTGTTCTGTTTTATTATTAGTTACTGTTGTTAACCTCTGTTTGGATGGCAATAAAATACAGTATTTCATTTGCATTGCATGACAAATGGTTAACATCCTCAGTCATAAGTGGGACTTATGGGACTTCTCTGGTGGTCCAGTGGTTAAGACTTTGCCTGCCAATGAAGGGGGTGAGGGTTCGATCCCTAGTAGGGGAGCTAAGATCCCACATGCCTTGCTGCCAAAAAACCAAAGTATAAAACATAATAATATTGTAACAAATCCAATAAAGACTTAGAAAATGATCCAAATAAAAAAAATCTAAAAATAAATAAATGAGTTCTTAGAAACCAAAGACATTGCTATTTCGAGAAAAATGAAAAAAAGAAGAAGAAGAAAATGAAATAACACAAATGACTAGTGCGGTTTAAGCATATGTGAAGATGCCTGAGCTCAACAATAACAGAAGAGAAGCAATTTCTTTGTAATGTCATACTATCAAGATTAAAAATCTAATGTTTGGACAGACCGCCATAAACACTCGGGCACAAGATTGATGAGGTCCTGTCTATATAGTGGGGGAAACATTGTTAATCTCTTACTGGGCCTAATTTATAAATTAAACTCTATCGCAGGTATGTAAAGTGAAAGTGAAAGTCTGTCAGTGTCTGACTCTTTGCGACTCCATGGACTGTAGTCTGCCAGGCTCCTCTGTCCATTGGATTCTCCAGGCAAGAATACTGGAGTGGGTAGTCGTTCCCTTCTCCAGGGAATCTTCCCAACCCAGGGACAGAACCCAGGTCTCCTGCATTGCAGGTGGATTCTTTACCATCTGAACTACCAAGGAAGCCCAACAAGTATGTAAGTGTAGGAAAAACATATAATACAGGTAACTCAGAACTCTACAAGGTTGCAGGCAACCATGGGGGGTCTTGGAACAGAACCCCCAGGGGTATGAGGAATCCTGTAGAGACAATATCAAATAGTTTTCAAAACAAAAATATTAGCTTTATTTACTTGAGCTGACATTTAACAGTCAGAAGAAATTAATTAGATGCTGAGAAGGGCATTGGATGCCCTTGTCGGGAATGGGGCTGAAGATCATGAGTGCTGACTTTGAGGCTTGACTTACTTACTTCCTACAAAGATGGTCAAGGCCAAGTTGAGCAATAGCCTTCTCCCTCTTGTGCTGAGGGGTCAGTAATAAACAGCTCCCCGTCATCACTTCTGCAGATCTGGGAACTTCTCTCTGTGTTTGGAACCACAAAAATAATTTAATTTTTTTTTTAAGTTTTTCAAATGAATTTATTTATTTATTTTTGCCTGTACTGAGTCTTCGTTGCTGCTCGAGGGTTTTTCTAGTTGCCGTGGGCAGGCTTTTCATTACAGTGACTTGCTGCAGAGCATGTGCAGGCGCGGTCGTTTAGTTGCCCTGCAGAGTATGTGAAGTCTTCTGGGACCAAGGATCGAACCTGCATCCTCTGCATGGGCAGGCAGATTCCTAACCACTGCCCCACCAAGGAAGTCCAAAGATGATTTTTTGATAATTCTCCTCAATCCAAAAATCTAAAGTTCTCTTCATTTCCCCTACCTTCACCACACCTCATGCTTTAGAAACATTCTTGAATGTATCACATTTTATATGTCACCTTTAATTTCAGACTTTTCTTCACAAGCAAGGCTTGAGGTTAATTGACTGTTCCAACAACTGTAAAATTTCCAATTTTGCTTCAATTGTATTCTTGCTTGTATCAGCAGAAGTCTTTTGTTTTTCACTCATTTTTAAACAACAATTAGGGCAACTGGCAAAAAGATAGTCAAGTATTTGTTTGAGTTGCCACCTACACGTTGCCATGGAAGTACTTTCTGCCAGGCCTGATGCTGTGGGTGCTTAGATAGTGAGAGATAAAGATAGTTATGCTAATGAGGCAACTTTTGGAAAGCAACTAAATATGGGGGCTGGTAGCCAGTGGAGCCAACCACGTGATTGTAGGTTTGGAACTTCCTGCACCATCCCTCAGCTTCAAGAGGGGAGAAGAGCTGGAGGTTGAGTTCAATCACCAATGGCTAATGATTTAATCCATCATGTCTATGTAATGAGATGGTGGCTCAGTGGTAAAGAATCTGCCTGCCAATGCAGGGGACTCAAGAGACATGAGTTCCATCCCTGGGTGGGAAAGATCCCCTGGAGGAGAAAACAGCAACGCACTCCAGTATTCTTGCCTGGACAATCCCAGGGACAGAGGAGCCTGGTGGGCTACAGTCCATGGGATTGCAAAGAATCAGACATGACTGAGCAACTGACCACACAAATCCGCTGACCACACTAGCCTTCTGCTCAAGCCAGACTAGCTGCAAATGAGGGTAAAACTCCAGATACAGAGAACAAACTAATGGTTACCAGTGTGGGGGACATGGGAATGGCAATACAAGGGTGGCAGAGTGGGAGGTATAAACTACTAGCTATAAGGCTGCAAGAATGTATTTTACAACAGCAGGGAACAGAGTCAATATTTTGTAATAGCTGTAAATGGAGTGCAACCTTTAAAAATTGTGTTTTAAAAAAAGCAATAGTTCTTAAATCAAACAGAATATAATACCTATTTTAATTGGTATACAGACGCTTCCAGAAGAATACTCTGAAATCCTCAAATAGCTTCCTTGAAAGTTTCGTTGCAAGAAACTAAGAAAATATTGAAGAAATGAGAGGTACTTAAAAGATTACGAGATGGATCCTACCGCTCCCCTTTCCCCTCCTTGAATTTCTTTTTTCTTTTGGCCAAGTGGCATGTGGGATCTTAGTTCCCTGACCAGTGATCTACCCCGTGTCCCCTGCAGTGGAAGCATGGAGTCTCAAGCACTGGACCATCCAGAGGAGTCCCTTTCTTCCTTTAATTTGCTATCTCATTCTAATCCTCTATCTGAATTGTCTTTCCATTCTGAAGAGACTACAAGGCCATAAGCAAAACTCCACCAAGCTAATGGTGTTGAAGGAGGGCTCCTTTCCAGAGTTGATGAGACCCTGAGATTTTTCTGCTACATTATTCTCTTAAACAGCCGAGTGGGAACTAAAATTAAAAGTAATATGTTTTTAAAATTGCCAGAGATTGGAAGCTGATATTCAGAGGCTGATAGGAATTTTTTTTAGGCCTTCTCCCTGAAACTAAAATAAAGCTATATAGCCAGAGGGAGTAGAGCAAGTTGGGGGTAATGTAGTTGGGTGGGCTGATCAAGCTATGATGTCATTTAAGTGAAGTGAAGTGTTTGTCACTCAGTTGCATCTGACTCTTTGCGACCCCATGGACTGTAGCCCACCAGGATCCTCTGTGCATGGAATTCTCCAGCCAAGAATACTGGAGTGGGTTACCATTTCCTTCTCCGAGGGATCTTCCCAACCCAGGCATCGAACCCTGGTCTCCTGCATTGCAGGCAGACTCTTTACCACCTGAGCTAAATCCTTGATAAAGTGAAAGAAGCTGTCTTTATCTTACACATCTTTATAAAACTGTGAATGCAACTCTAGAAAACTTTACCATCCCTCAAAGTCGTCTTTTTCATTTTTATTTATTTATTTTTAATTTTTTAAATCTTTTGGCAGTACTGAGTGGTCCATGGGATTTTAATTCCCGGGCCAGGGACTGAACGTGCACCCTCTGCAGTGGAAGTGTGGAGTCTTAATCACTGGACCATCAGGGAAGTCTGTCATCTTTAAATGCTTACAAATACTGTGAAAGATCGGGACACAGGAGACAGAATGTGTCCTACACTTAAGAAAAGAAGGAAAGTTTAAATAATAATTACTCTAGGACTTTGATAACAGGGAAATAAATCCCAAAATTTCTTGAAGAAAACTTGGACGTTTTTTTCTATGCCTTTGTAATATAAATTTTCAGCCTCATTTTCTCTAGGACCAGAGAGCCAATTCTTTGAAATGAAAACTGGGGAGAAACTTCTCATTAGAAAGAGAACAGAATGAAAAAGAGGTAATAAAAAAATCTTTTAAGTGTTTCTCCACAGATACTATTGAAAGGCTTTAGCCATCTCAGCTGGTAATCTTAACTTACTCTATCTGATAGAAAAATGACTTAGATCTAACTTGTTTTATAACTAGTACATTTTATATTCTCATGCCTGTTTCATGACTAAAATATTAAACTGAAACTGCAAGGTCTCTTTTTGCACGTCTGTGTGTTCATAAATATCTATGTATATGTGTTGTAGATATGTGCTATTTTTTGCCTGCAGTTGGTATTACTAAAATTAATTTGTAAAAGAGCTCTATTTAATTGGTTTAAAAACAAACAAGCACTAACATGAGTTTAAATTTAACAGAAACTTGCCCAAATGACTTTTGAGTTTACATGATCTGGGATTAATCTTGAATAAATAAAAGCTAGTTTATGGTTTTCAGTTAAATTAAAACAAGCATGGCTTTAGAGTGATCAACAATGATCAACATGTATCATGTAGACATACAACTTTTATTCCAACTGGATTTATTATTCAAAAAAGTTCATGTTTCTCTGTCACAAAATTTGTCAGCAAGAAAAATAACTTGGTATGACAATATTTACATAGATAATCTAAACAAATGAACTAAATGGTTGTCAGACAAAAAGTTTCTAGGTGAACTTTTAAAATAGTTTCCCCAAATCTTTTTGGTAACCTGAAACCTTAAAGATATGCTAAGTTAAATCAAATGATGGATGCATGCAAAATCGCTTCAGTCGTGTCTGACTCTTTACAACCCTATGGACTATAGCCCACCAGGCTCCTCTGTCTATGGGATTCTCCAGGCAAGAACACTAGAGTGGGTTGCCTTGCCTTCCTCAAGAGGATCTT
Organism: Oryx dammah; assembly: GCF_014754425.2. Classification (NCBI taxonomy): domain Eukaryota; kingdom Metazoa; phylum Chordata; class Mammalia; order Artiodactyla; family Bovidae; genus Oryx; species Oryx dammah. The sequence goes on along the minus strand of NW_024070186.1, from coordinate 184,360,637 downwards.
CCTAGTTCAAAGGTCGAACTCTTCTGTCTCCTGAATTGGCAGCTGGGTTCTCAACACTAGTGCCACCTGGGAAACTCTTAAGTGATGGCTAGTCATTGACTAGATCATTCTCAAATAAGATAAAATTCTGAAACACTGATTATCAAGCACAGGTTTATATACTTTTGGCTTCCTTTTACATAAAAACTTATGATATTTGGATGCCATGCTGAGAACTTTTCTATGAGAAAGCACCTGTTTCTAGAAATTATAAAAAGTACTTATAAGTCTGCCGATCCACAAAATGCTAATAGAGAAGACAGTTCACGATTGCTTACTTTTTCATTTTCAGTAAAAATTAAAGATTTGTAAAAGTTAGAAATTCTAATATATGTGATTAAAGCTAAAAGAAGCAATAAAGAAAACATCTCTGTATGCAAGAAAAGTAGGATGTGTGTTTTGAGTAAAAAAAAAAAAGATTTATGAAAAAGAAATCTTTGAAAAGAGATTTTATGTGTGGTCAGGACTGGCTAAGATTGGAATGAAATAAAGTAAATGTGGCCCAGGTCAGCCTCGCTTCTGCCCACACCTCCTCCCCGGCCCCCACGCGGTCCCACTCCTCGGTGACCTCCTCCCATTTCTGCCCCCTCCCCAGATCACCTTCACGGTCACCTTTCACGTCTCCCCCACAGCCACCCTGGGAGACAAGCTGCTTCTTGCCACCAGTGTGAGCAGGTGAGCTGGGCCAGGGCCAGGGCAGCGCCCGCTCCCTCTCAGTCTCCTCCCCTGGGGAACTTGCCAGCTGGGATTCTCATCTTCTTCCAGTGAGAATAACAGCCCCAAGCCACCTTCCAGCTGGAGCTGCCTGTGAAGTATGCCGTCTACACCGTGATCAGCAGGTGCCGCACCATGACCTCCAAGGGGTCCTTGCCCATCACGCTGTGGGGCGTGGGGAATTCTCTCTCTCTGTAGGAGCTGAACATCGGCCAAGTTTAAGTTTTATCGCCACCCTCTCAATTGGTAGATGACACTACTAGGAGCACTTATCAATCGAGTGCTTACTGTGGGCTATTGATGATAAAAATAATTGTGAAATTATTGTCAATAGAAAGTGAAAGTGAAGTCGCTCAGTCGTGTCCGACTCTTTGCGACCCGTGGACTCTAGCCCACCAAGCTTCTCCGTCCATGGGATTTTCCAGGCAAGAATACTGGAGTGGGTTTCCATTTCCTTCTCCAGGAGATCCTCCCGACCCAGGGATCGAACCCAGGTCTCCCACATTGCAGGCAGACGCTTTAACCTCTGCACCACATCCTACATTTATTAGAGGCTGAAGTTCTCAGAAGCCTTTCTTAAAAGCCTCAAGATTAGACTTCCCTGGTGGTCCATTGGCTAAGACACTGTGTCCTGATGCAGAGAACCCGGGTTGGATCCCTGGTCAGGGACCTAGATCACACATGCCACAAAAAAAAGCTCACTTTCTGCAACTTAGACCTGGTTCAGCCAAATTAATAGATCAGTGTTGTTTAAAAAGCCTCAAGATTGTCCCAGGTCCCCTAAGACACATGAGATGTGACCTTGTTTTCAAGGTTCTTACAGCCTTATTGGGGGAGCAGTGTTACCCTGATACAAGGCAGAATCTCATCAGGGGCCTCCCCGAGGTTCTGTGTCCTGAGGCTGTGTGAGTTTCCAAGGTGGCAGAGAGGGGGTCCCTGGGCTTCCTGTCATGGAGGTGGGGAGCCTTCAGCTACACATTGACAGGTCCGTGGCTTTGGGCTTAACCCTTGGCATCCAGGCAGGACGATTCCTCAACCCAAGAACAGATTGACACCCTGTGGGGCATTTATAACCACCAGAAGGAGATGGCCTGCTCGTTGCAGAGGTTGGGGATCAGGGAAAAGTTGGATGAAAGGAAAAGGGCTTTCGTGCTGCCCAGGGAGGGGCGCACATGGTGTGTGACGCTAAGGAGTCAAGTCAGAGGCTTGAGCAGACACCTTCCTTCAACAAATACCTTCCTAGCAGCTGCTATGTTCCAGGCAGGGGGCTATGACGACTTTCTGTAAATTCACTTGTCATTCAGCTAAGAGTTATTGGGCCCCTATTGTGTGTCATCAACACCAGACGCAAACCCCTGCTTTTGTGAGATCTATGCACTCGTGACTTGAAACAGGCCCAGGTGGTTTAACCCGGGTCCCCCCAGCCCCACCACTGGTCCCACCCACGGGCCTCCTGGGTGACATCCTCCTGCCCAGGGTTTCACACTCTCCTTCAGTCCTGCACACCCTTTCAGCCCAGGCAGGTGCAAGCTGGGAGCCTGCTTGCTGGCATGTGCTCTGGGGTTGTCACACTTGCTTGCAGGAGACCCACAAGCGGGACACACCATGCCTGTGACTCTGTGGCTCAGTGGTATTGTTCACTTGTGACTCTGGGTGGGGACACTCAGGGGACAAGCTGAGGCGTCTGGTGGAGCCCTTCTGGGTCTAGAATTTGGATAATGCTGGCAAAGGAGTGAGTGGAGCAGAAGTGAGACCAGCCACCCCGGGAGGGCCAGGCTGGTCACTGGGTTTCCAGATGGGCCTGGGCAGCCTCAGGTGGGGTGCCTTCACTGACCCCAGCGATTTTCTTTCTCCTTCCTCCCTCAGCAGGCTGGCTTCTTCAAACGTCAGCGCAAGGGAATAACGAAGGGAGCAAACGGACAGACTGTCCTAGGAAATGAAACAGGAGACCGCCAAGTTGTACAATAAGAAACTACCTCCTGTTGTCGTTTGGATCTGCTCTGCCCTGAGAGGTTCCCTGGCCTTCTTACTCTCACCCCAGGCAGGCCTGATGGGGAAGAAGCATTCCAAGCAAGGGGAGCTGGGATCAGCTGCTTTCTGCCTTTGGGAGGATGCAGTGTGTTTGCACAAATCACCTTGCCGGGGAGGGGGCCTTGGTCTTATCGAGGCTCCAACTGGAAATCCCAGGACAGGATCCCTGCTATGCAATCTGAGGACTTGACTTGGAATTTCTACCTAGAAATCCATGGACGAGAGCCTCAGTTTCCACTCTCCGTTTGTCTGCTAACCACTGATGACCTCTCTAAAATACAGTACTGAGCCAGGCGCGCGTCTTCATCCATCTTCAGTGGCTCCCCATCACTTGAAGTGCAACTTCTGAACTCGCCAGCTTGATGTTAGAAATCCAATTCCCTTTCTAAAAGTCTGGCTTTGGAACACACAGCATAAGCTGCTCTGTGCCTCTCTGTCACCTTCATTTCTATAGGTGAAAGGAAGCGGTTCAGCTGAGAATCTGAGCCCAGATTTCTGGAAGTGAGTTGGGAATGAAATGTCTGCATGTTGGAACTCGTGAACATGAACTGGTCAGCGTTGGAGGGATGAGTGCCCCTCCCCCTGGAAGGGGCATGGCCTTGATGCCACTTGGGCTCAAACAGCTCCAGAGTCTCCCAGAGATTAAAAGAGGCTCAGGGTTGGCCAGCCTGTAGTACCTTCTAACTTCAGCCCTTCATTCTGACCTCAGACTCCATGCTGGGAACTGCTGGCAGTTTAGTCTTTAGTTCCCCATTTGTTTGGAATCTGTTTGCAGTCCCCATTCTTTAAAGACTGCTAGTTCAACCCCTCCCCCAGTCCCTATCTTTTTTTTTTTTTTTAAAGAATGCTTCTTTAAAAAAAAAAAAAGTGGCTATACTGGGTCTTCTAGTTGCAGCAAGCAGGCTTAGTTGCCCCTTGGGAGGTGGGATCTTAGTTCCCTGATCAGGGATTGAAGGCAGATTCTTAACCACTAGACCACCAGGAAAGTCCCCTCTACCAGTCCCTGGTCTTTTGACTACTGGTGGTGTCCACAGTTCTAGGTCCTCAGTTACTGTCAGTTTCTGTTAGTGAGCACAAGAAATAAAGACTGATGGGAATCTCAGAAGCCAAAAAGTTGCAAAAAAAATGGTGGGAACGGATCAAGCAGTTTCCTGCCACCTAACTCAAAGATCCCAGTGTCACAAGGGCAGGATAAGTTGGTCACAGAATGAATTAATTTGATAGTAGGTCACCTGCCAAAATGTCCAGAAAATTTTTATGCAGTGAGACAAACTGTTAAATACTGTATGATCTCCAACCAAATGACATATCCTTTTAGGTACTGGTGTGGCTCTGAGACACCCAAAGGCTTAGCTAATAAATAAATACACTCGAGAGAGAGATGCATAGACTCAGCTGTGGCCCAGTATAGGCTCAGCTGTGACCTGATAGCTTGAAGGACTGCTTGGACTTTGGCTTGACGTTCCTGACCTCAGAGTATTTTAAAGTCCATTTGCGGTTCCTTATAAAAAGTTCCAGCAAAGCAGTCTTAAACTTACGTGATCAGTCACTACTTTCTTATTCATTCATTTTTGGCTGTGCTGGGTCTTCGCTGCTGCACCCGGGGTTTCTCTAGGTGTGGCACTCGGGCTTCTCACTGTGGTGGCTTCTCTGATTATGGAGCACCAGCTCTAGGGCATGTAGGTTCTGTAGTTGCAGCTCCTGGGCTCTAGAGCACAGGCTCAGTAGTTGTGGTGGGATCAAACCTGCATCTGCTGTATTGGCAGGTAGATTCTTTACCATTGAGCCTCTTGGGAAGCCCATGGATGCCAGATGAACACCCCAAATGAAGCAGCTGATATATATGAATGTAAACCACGTGGGGCGGGCTTTGTGATGACTGAGATATTTACCTAATGAACATGCCCATTACCTGCTGCTGCTGCTGCTAAGTCACTTCAGTCATGTCCGACTCTGTGGGACCCCATAGACGGCAGCCCACCAGGCTCCCCCGTCCCTGGGATTCTCCAGGCAAGAACACTGGAGTGGGTTGCCATTTCCTTCTCCAATGCATGAAAGTGGAAAGTGAAAACTGAAAGTGAAGTTGCTCAGTCGTGTCCGACTCTTCGCGACCCCATGGACTGCAGCCTACCAGGCTCCTCCGCCCATGGGATGTTCCAGGCAAGAGTACTGGAGTGGGGTGCCATTGCCTGGTCATGGTAAATGCTGTGGTTAGAAGGGACCCTTTCACACGGGCACCCCATATAATGCAATTGTTGCAAAACCAAAAAACAGTGCAGAAAGCTTTACTGAATTTCCTGTCTCAGCTTTCCCTCATAGGTCTTACAGATGCAACCAAGTAAAAGGGCTCAGGTACCCATGGTGCAGAAAGCCAAGCTGTGACAACAGGCGTTTGCAGCAAGGTAAGGATTTATTGCTTGGGAATGACAGACAAGCCTCAGATCCACTCCAACCTGGTCTTTGAGTTAAGGGTTTGGTTTTCTTTTTATTTCCTAAGGTAAGGAACAAAGAGGCTGGGATCGATCATTTCTTATGACAATTCTTTTTTAAAAAATAATTTTAAAAATTTATTTATTTTTGGCTGTGTTGGGTCTTGGTTGCTACACGCTCACGTTCTCTAGTTGTGTGTGAAGCCCTCTCATTTTGGTGGCTCCTCTTGTTTCAGAGCAGGTGCTCTAGAGCGCGGGCTTCAAGAATTGAGGCATACGGCTCTGTAGTTTCAGCTCCCATGCTCTAGAGCACAGGCTCAGCAGTTGTGGTGCCCTGGCTTGATTGCCTTATGGCATGTAGGATCTTCCCAGACCAGGGATCGAACCCGCACTGGCAGGTTTCTTACCACTGAGCCCTTGCGACCCTTCTTAATCATAGTTTTGGAAGTTGGGATGTCTCTGGTGTAGGATTCTCTGGTCAGGAGGTCCATATGACTCGGGAGTCTGTTAGCTTGTCTTGCCCTAGAGAAACAACCTGCGTCTGTACATTGATGATTTTATCTACAATAACAATTTAAGTACATGAACGACGTTATCAACAGCAGCCAAATTTTAGTCATGTGACTCTGGCTGATTCGTGTTCAGTTAGCACAGAATTGAGGTTCTCTCTCTTTAGTCACTAAGTCCTAGAGGGCACGAAATGGGGGATAAAGTTTTGCATTAAGAGATTAATTGGTAAGGGAATTTGGAAGACTCAGTTTCACAGACGGTAATAAAAATATTAAGTTAATTAACAAGAGAATGAGAAGAAGCCAAGGGGAGATTCAAGGGACTTCCCAACAGAGTGAAAAATTTTTAATGATTATTAAGAATTTAGGTGAATAAGCAAATATCGATAGGAATGAAGAGGAAACAGAAAGGGGAGAGTCAGGAGACTCGTCCCAGCAGAAGGAAATCCTTAGATGACTTTGGAGAAATTGAAAAAGTCAGCAGCCATCTGGCCTAGAAACATTAAACATAAATTTTTCCATCTGTATTAAATATGTAAGGTCTTATCTACATGGATTTGATTATAGAAACTAACAAAGTATTCTCTAAATGATGAAAAGAGAAAAGAGGAAAAAAGGCAAAAGTCAGATTGCAGAAATGATGATGAGAAACCTGACCAACTGTTGCTTGGTACAGTGGTTAAATGGGTTTATCAGATTAAAGATTGACAAAAGGGCCTTGGTTCAATCCCTCACCGATGACCAAAAGCCTTTGGCACAAGACTGGGCCAAGTGGTCAGAGGGTAGAGAAGTTTCCAGGGCTCCTTGAGAGGGAAGCCACATCCATTGGTGAAGCCCCTACACAGGCAGCAATTAGATGATGAAAATGTAAGCATGTAATGATTGATAGGATTATGAAAGTTGGAATGCTGAAACAGGCTTTACATAAAGAAGTTGTGTCTCCCTCTATGGCACTGGATACTATCTTTGGCAGTAGAGCACTTTCCCTATCTAGTATTGTGGATGAAGTCCTAATGGAGGCTGCAGTTAGGAATGTAAGGCAGACACAAAGTGAGCAAATGCTGTTGGGAAAATGATGCCGATAAACATATACCACACAGGGTTACCACAAATCTTCAATTTGTTAAAAAAACCAACCAAACAAAAAATACCTTTCAATATTTGCAACACACAATGAAGTACAATAATAATAAAACAAAAGGAATGTAGGGTAAAAGTTTATAGGAGAATTGGTGGGTTTGAACAGTCTTTGTAGTGATTACTGTTTTTTTTTTTTTTTTTTCCATTTTTGGCTGTGATGGGTCTTTGTTGCTGCTCCCAGGCTTTTTCTAGTTGCGGTGAGTGGTGGCCACTCTCTAGTTGCGGCTCACAGGCTCTAGAGCATGGGCTCCGTAGTTGTGACGCATGGACTTAGTTGCTCCACAGCATGGGGGATCCTCCCAGAGCAGGGATCAAACCCGTGTTCCCAGCCTTAGCAGGTGGAGTCTTAACCACTGGACCACCAGGGAAGTCCTCTTGTTTAAAAAAAAAATGTATGTATCTGGCTGTGTCAGGTCTTACTTGCAACAAACGAGATCTTTGTCGAAGTGTGCAGGCTTCTCTGATTGTGGCCTACGGCCTCCAGAGTGTACAGGCTCTGTAGTTTCGGCTTGCTGGTTTAGTTGACCCGCATGTGGGATCTTAGTTCCTCTACCTGGGATTGAACTAGCATCCCCCGAATTGAAGGTGGATCGTTAACCACTGGAGCACCAGGGAATTTTCCAGTTGCATTTCTTATACTTGATTATATTCCAGGGTGGTATTCCCATGTTGAATCTCATGGGAGTATTTCCCCTGCCTAGTATCGTGTGAAATAGAAGCCATGTAAATCTTCCCTCCAAGCAATATTAATTGGACATGCTAAATGGAAACCAGGAAGATTCCCCGAGCCCAAACATCGTATAACAGAAGCCAGAGTGTTGGTGGGGATGGATTCTCCCTATGATAGCCCTGTGTGAGATAACCCTACATGGAACCTAGCTGGGGCTTATGGCAAAACCCTATGAGCAATGCCTACTGGGACTTAGGCCTAGAGAGTTAAAACAATCTGATGAACGTGGCAGTGCCCAGGACAGTTTCCTCTGCTCAGTTCAGTCGCTCAGTTGCGTCTGACTCTTTGTAACCCCATGGACTGCAGCATGCCAGGCTTCCCTGTCCATCACCAACTCCCAGAGCTTGCTCAAACTCATGTCCACTGAGCCAGTGATACCATCCAACCATCTCGTCCTCTGTCGTTCCCTTCTCCTCCCGCCTTCAATCTTTCCCAGCATCAGGGTCTTTTCCAATGAGTCAGTTCTTCACATCAGGTGGCCAAAGTATTGGAGCTTCAGCTACAGCATCAGTCCTTCCAATAAATATTCAGGACTGATGTCCTTTAGGATGGACTGGTTTGATCTCCTTGCAGTCCAAGGGACTCTCAAGAGTCTTCTCCAACAGCACAGTTCAAAAGAATCAGTTCTTCAGCGCTGAGCTTTCTTTATGTCCAACTCTTACATCCATACATGACCAGTGGAAAAACCATAGCTTTGACTAGACGGACCTTTGTTGGCAAAGTCATGTCTCTGCTTTTTAATATGCTGTCTAGTTGGTCATAGCTTTTCATCCAAGGAGCAAGCATCTTTTGATTTCATGGCTTTTGTCATTATCTGCAGTGATTTTGGAGCCGAAGAATATAAAGTCTGTCACTGTTTCCATTGTTTCCCCATCTATTTGCCATGAAGTGATGGGACCAGATGCCATGATCTTAGTTTTTTGAATGTTGAGTTTTAAGCCAGCTTTTTCCCTCTCCTCTTTCAATTTCATCAAGAGGCTCTTTAGTTCTTCTCTGCTTTCTTCCACAAGGGTGGTGTCTCTATATATCTGAGGTTACTGATATTTTTTCTGGCAATCTTGATTCCAGCTTGTGCTTCATCCAGCCTGGCATTTCGCATGATGTACTCTGCATATAAGTTAAATAAGCAAGGTGACAATATACAGCCTTGAGGTACTCCTTTTCCAATCTGGAATAGTTTCATAGTGAAATGGAAGTTGCTTATCTGGGGTCTCAGTTTGGGGGAGAATGCAAGGAAGAAATAGATACTCACCAGCAGGGAGACTTTCCCCCACCCCGCCTGCTCCAGGATTGACTCTGGAACTGTGTGAGGAGCTGATGGATTCTACTGTCACTTGGTCAGTGCCCCATACACAGCTCTCCACTGACTGACAAAGAGCTCTTTGCTTTGTGGATGTCCATTCCGAGGTAAATGGACAAGATTCTTGTTGGAAGGCTACCAGTCTGATTGAAGAAGGTAAAAAGAGATCAGCGTGGTATGTTGAATTGCATGCTGTTTTCCAGGCCGTGATGGAGAAGTTGACCCATGTTAAAAGTCCCTATGTTTGGGTTTTTGTTTTGTTTTCTTAAATATTTATTTATTTATTTGGCTGTGCCAGGTCTTAGTTGTGGCCTGTGAGATCTAGTTCCCTGACCAGGGATTGAACCCAGGCCCCCTGCATGGGAGCACAGAGTCTTAGCCACTGGACCATCATTTGGGTTTTTAATGCCTCATAGGCAGTGGTCAGTGGCCTGTCCATTTGGTCAGGTGGTAGGTTAAAGGAAAGCTGGACTATTAAAGGGATGTTCCTAAGGGGTGGGGAGAAGGCACTCCAGTACTCTTGCCTGGAACATCCCATGGACAGAGGAGCCTGGTAGGCTGCAGTCCGTGAGGTCGTGAAGAGTCAGACACGACTGAGCAACTTCACTTTCAATTTTCACTTTCCACTTTCATGCATTGGAGAAGGAAATGGTAACCCACTCCGGTGTTCTTGCCTGGAGAATCCCAGGGATGGGGGAGCCTGGTGGGCTGCCATCTATGGGGTCGCACAGAGTCGGACACGACTGAAGCGACTTAGCAGCAGCAGCAAAGCAGCATAAGGGGTGTGATCTATGAAAATTGGAGGAATGCATTAAATCAGGATATGTCTATGCCCACTGGAAGAACTACTTTCCAAGTTTGGAAAGTGACTGTAATTGACAAGCAGATATCCCCATGTGACCTCTTGAGACGGCCACTGGGTCCAGAAATGAGGGGACGTGAGGGCAGTGTATCAGTGCAGAGATGGGCTGAATCTAGACCTGTTTTTGTGCCTGTTCAATAACAAAAATTTCAACAAGTAAAAGTTAAAGATCTAAATGACTTTATAAAGTGATTCATGAGTCTCTTCCCTTCTAAGGCCTCACTAAAATGGCCAAAATGAAATTCAATCCCTTCGTGACTTCTGACAGAAGTAAGAACTGAAAAAGGCATTTCAATGCACCTTCCCACATTCTCAGGAAGATGATGTCTTCTCTAAGAGCTGAGACAGAAGTACAACGTTCGATCCATACCCATCAGAAAGGATGATGAAGTTCAGGCTATATAAGGGCACTACAAAAGGCAGCAAATTGACAAAGTAGTCCAGGTTTACAGGAAGAAATACAACATCTATACTGAACAAGTGCAGTGGGAGAAGGCCAGTGGCAGGACTGTCCATGTGGGCATTCAGCCCAGCAAGGTGGTTATCACCAGTCTAAAACTGGCAAGGACCCACAAAGATCCTTGAACATAAAGCCAAATCTTGCCAAGTGGCAAGAGAAAAGGGTAAATATAAGGAAGAAACAATTGAGAGGATGTGGGGATAAAGTCATCTTGTCTATAGCTTTCATTAAAAACTTAAAATGGAAAAAAATTCATGAATCAGTCAGCATCTCATCTAGCAATAGAAAGGAGCTCCCTCAAGCTGCAGATAAGAAAAGGTTTCAAAGTCAGAGAGGGAACAGAAAAAAGGAAATTATCATCAAAAAAAGCCTTGTTTTAGGCAAGGTCATCCTTCTAAGGGGGAACAGAAGGAGTTTATCAGCAGATTTATTACTAATGCTGACCAGGAAATTCCAGTTTGGCTGGTTAAAGGTTAAATTCCTGAGGAAGATTGAAACTGTAATTAGTTATGTATTAAGTCCTGGTTTGCTGATGTGGGAACCTAACAAAGATGACTCCATTTGGGGACTCCTTTGTATCACACCTTCTAAGGCATAAAATGTCAAAACGATTGTTCTGTCTACCAGCAAAAGAGACAAGAGACCGCAGATAGTGTTGTGACAACTTCCCTGGTGGGAAGGTGCTAAACATAGCTGGTAAATCAGATGGATGCCAGTAACCTGGGGGCAGCAGATGGGTCCTGACAAGAATAGACTCTGATTCTGGATTGGGCTTTGCTTACTCGGTGGTAGATGAAAATGCTTACAGCATTATGAAAGAACTGGAAGAGAAAATATTGCATCAATATGGATGGCTAAATGTCATTTCCTCAGACCAAGGAACTCACTCTGGAGCCCATGATGTCCAACAATGAGCAGAGAGATACCCACCTTGGAATACTAGTCTGACAGAGAATTGGAGCTGGCAGTTAAAACATTGGTTATCAGAAATTTCCTGGTGGTCCATGGTTAAAACTTTGCTTTCCAATGCAGGGGGCATGGGTTTAATCCCTGGTCAGGGAGCTGAGATCCCACATGTCTTGTGACCAGAAAACCAAAATATAAAACAGAAGCAATATTGTAACAAATTCAGTAAAGATTTTTAAAATGGCCCGCATCCAAAAAAAACTTAAAAAAAAAAAGTTGGTTGTCTAAAAACACCTGGTCTCGTCACTTCAAGGCAAATAGAAGGGGAAAAGTGGAAGTAGTGAGATTTTCTCTTCTTGGGCTCCAAAATCATTGTGGACAATGACTGCAGCCATGAAATTAAAAGACATCTGCTCCTTGGGAGAAAAGCTATGACAAACCTAAACAGTGTTAAAAAGCAGAGACATCACTTTGCCAATGATGGTCTGTATAGTCAAAGCTATGGCTTTTTCCAGTAGTCATGTACAGATGTGACAGTTGGGTCATAAAGAAGGCTGGGTGCCAAAGAACGGATGCTTTCACATTGTGGCGCTGGAGAAGACTCTTGAGAGTCCCTTGGATAGCAAGGAGATAAAACCAATCAGTCCTGAAGGAGATCAACCCTGAATATTCATTGGAAGGACTGATGCTGAAGCTCCAATACTTTGACCACCTGATATGAAGAACTGACTCGTTGGAAAAGATCTGATGTTGGGAAAGGCTGAGAGCAGGAGGAGAAGGGGATGACAGAGGACGAGATGTTTGGATGGTGTCACTGACTCAATGGACATGAGCGAAACTCTGGGAGATAGTGAAGGACAGGGAAACCTGGCATGCTGTAGTTCATGGGGTCGCAGAGGGTCAGACACAACTTAGCAACTGAACAACAACAAAACAGAGTGGAGGGTGGGGACAAAGGCATGAAAAGCTAGCTAACATGCCTCCACCAGTGTGTACTCACATTCAACACAAATATGAGTGGGGCTAAAGTTGTGTCCCCAGTGGATAGATTTCTCTGCTCATCCACCACACAGCAAAGCCAGTCTGCTGACACTGGGTTGTGGTGGAGGGAAAGTACAGCATTTATTGCAGGGCACCAAGCAAGGAGAATGGACAGCTTGTGCTCAAAAGACCTGAACTCCATAATGGCTTTCGGGGTTTTAAAGGCAACACTTGGGGCGAGGGGCGCAGTCCCTGCACTTTCCTCCAATTGGTTGGTTGTGAGGTAGCAGGGTGATGTTTCAGGAATCTTAATCATCAACCTTCTGGTTGCAACCAGCTGGAATCTACATGCTTCTAGTCAGCATGTGGTCACCGTCCTCTACCTGAGAAGATGTCTTAGTTTCTGCAGAACAACTCAAAGATATGTGTCCGATCATTAGGTATGTTCCTTGAGGGGAGAGGCAAGGACTCTGTCTTATCACTGAACGATTGTTTTACTGTTGTTGTTGATTTTTAAGATTTATTTATTTGGTTGTACCAGGTCTTAGTCGCGGCATGTGGAATCTTTTAACTGGAGTATGTGGGATCTAGTTCCCTGATCAGGGAGTGAACCCAGGCCCCCTGCATTAGGAGCACAGAGTCTTAACGACTGGACCACTAGGGAAGTCCCTAAAATGTGAGATATATAATGGAATATTATTCAGCCTTTAAAAGGAAGGAAATTCTGACAGTTGCTACAACATGGGTGAAGCTCAAGGATATTATCCTAAGTGAAATAAACCCAGTCACAGAAAAGACAAACACTGCTGTGACTCCACTTATGGGAGATACCTAGAGTAGTCAGAGTCACAGATACGGAAGGCAGAATGTTGGTTGCCAGGGGCTAGGGAGAGGGGGGTTATGGGGAGTTGTGGTTAAATGGGTCTTGAGGTTTGATTTTACAAGATGAAAAGAGTTCTAGAGGTGGATGGTGGTAACAGTTGCACAACAAAGAGAGAGCACTTGGACACCGCTGAACTTTACACTTAAAAACGGCTAGAGGGCAAAATTGACCTTCTGTGCATTTTACCACAATTTAAAATAAAAACAAGACTTCCCTGGTGGTCCAGTGGTTAAGAATCTGCCTGCTACTGTAGGGGACACAGATTTAGTTCCTGCTCTGGGAAGATTCCACTGGTCGAGGAGCAGCTAAGGCCGTGTGCTACAGCTTCCGGGGCCTGAGTGCCCTAGATCCCGCGCTCCACAATGAAGGAAGCCACAGCAGAGAGGCAGCTAGACCGTTGCCCCAGCTCACTGCAGTAGAGAAAGTCCAGTCGCAGCAACGAAGGCCCAGGGCAGCCAAAAATAAAAAAATAAAGTAAAATCTCAAATGACTATACTTCTCCCTAACGTCACTTTAATATGAAATACCCATCTCTCCTCGCAGCACTGCCAAGATGGACACAGTGGCCATGACTTGATCAGATTCACAATCCTCTTTCCTTCAGCACCAAATCAAGGTCGAAAGGTGTCTTGTTAATTTCATCCCTGCCCCGGCCTCCCCGCTCCATTCTCTGCCAACCAAGTGCACATAGACCACCTGCTTCAGGCCAGCACTCCATCAGAAGTGATCCTACATTAATTAATGTTTTAAAGGAAACATTAATTAACAGGATGAACATTAGTTACAAACAAATGAATCTCATTTTCAGTTACTCAGGTTTTCAGTGATACAAATTTAGCAGGCACATCTCCCCCATAAATGCTCTGCAGAAAAGCCCAGGGCTGATTCAGACTTTCCACATCAGTGACTTCATCCAAGTATAAAGTGATACGGTTCCTAGGTCACACACGAGTTAGTCATTGCTACCTCACTGTACAGGCTTCCCACGTGGTGCAAGTGGTAAAGAACCCTTCTGCCAGTGCAGGAAAGGCAACAGACTTGGGTTCAATCCCTGAGTCGGGAAGATTCCCTGGAGTAGGAAATGGCAACCCACTCCAGTGTCCTTGCTTGGAAAATTCCGTGGACAGAGTTACTGGTGGGCTCCAGTCCATAGGGTCACAAAGAGTTGGACACAACTGAGTGTGAATGCAAGCACCACGGTATATAAAATAGATAAAAAACAAGGATTTACTGTACGACTCAGGGAACTATATTCAATATATGGTAATAACCTATATGGAAAAGAATATAAAAATAGATGCTGCTGCTGCTAAGTCACTTGAGTCGTGTCCGACTCTGTGCGACCCCATAGACGGCAGCCCACCAGGCTCCCCCGCCCCTGGGATTCTCCAGGCAAGAACACTGGAGTGGGTTACCATTTCCTTCTCCAATGCATGAACGTGAAAAGTGAAAGTGAAGTCGCTCAGTAGTATCCGACTCTTTGCGACCCCATGGACTACAGCCTACCAGGCTCCTCCATCCATGGGATTTTTCCAGGCAAGAGTACTGGAGTGGGGCGCCATCGCCTTCTCTGCTAAAAATATATATACCTACATAAATAACTGAATCACTTTGCTGTACATCAGAAGCTAACACAATGTTGTATATCAAATATACTTCCATAAAAAGGAATAGAAAAGAGTACTGGTCCTGGCTTGTCCTTCCTTAATGTACTGCTTTCGGGCCTTCCAATCCCCTCCCTGGAGTGGTGATACCCACCATGACAGTCTTGACAAGCTGAGAGGGGCAGCTGCCCACATACCCATCAAGCAGATTGATTCCTTTGCCAGGTAACAAGGGGGCCCACGGTAGAAAGGCATTTCCATTAGGTGCCCATCCCATGACCGGAAACCACAGGAGCAGCGGAAGACTAAAGTCAAGAACACAGAAATGTAGTAGGGACTGACATGGGGAGGCCTTCCTCTTCTCTAAGAACTACACCTGTGGCCTGAGCCTGGGATGTTAATGTGGCTGCAGCTTTAGGAACTTGAGCAGGATGTGCTGCTGGGGGAGGCAGCACCCTCAGGTGTGAGGAGATGGATGGGCTGGGTGGGTAATGCCAGACCAGGACCCCACCTTCTCCCCTTTTTCAATGGTGTACATTCCATGCCAGGGAGGGTGCATTTCAACTGGTTCAGCTTGCAGCAGGACGACAGGATTCCAGCGGAGAAGCAATCCACCCATCCCAGTGGGGCATCCCATCACAAACTCTAGTAGATAACATCTTTCTCAGGAGCGATGGGGCTTGGTGGTCCCAGCAGCGCCCCATGATCCATGGTGAGAATCGGGATGATGTCCATCTCTCTTGACTTCCATACATTTAAGGCGTTGGGTGTCTCAGCAGGGTTCCTCAGTCTGGCAGATGGGGTGACAGTCCCTACTGGTTGTTATTCAAATGTATTAAAGGCTGGAACAGCCCTTTAATCACGTGACCAGGGTGGTTTTCAGTTCAGTTCAGTCGCTCAGTCGTGTCCCCATGAACCGCAGCACGCCAGGCCTCCTTGTCCATCACCAGCTCCCGGAGTCCACCCAAACCCATGTCCATTGAGTCAGTGATACTATCCAACCATCTCATCCTCTGTCATCCCCTTCTCCTCCTGCTCTCAATCTTTCCCAGCATCAGGGTCTTTTCAAATGAGTCAGCTCTTTGCATCAGGTGGCCAAAGCTTCAACATCAGTCCTTCCAATGAACACCCAGGACTGATCTCCTTTAGGATGGACTGGTTGGATCTCCTTGCAGTCCAAGGGTACTTGTTAATAATTTAATCTGCTATTTTAATATTTCATTCTTCCATTTCTACCAACACTTCTGCCTGCAGTTTGTAAAGGAGACAGAACCTTCATTCACTGTCACGTTCCTTCGCCCAGTCTTGCATTTCATGACCTTTGAAATGTGACCCCTATCCCCGCCTACTCAGTGAGGGTACCTGTCCCTGGTACTCAGCCTCTCTAATTCCGTAATTGCCTGGTTTATGTCGCTACTGGGGAAAGCTCGGGTCAGGTTAGATGCAGTGTCCACACAAACCAAGGCATGTTTAGAGCCCTCACTCAGAGGGAGGGGCCAATATAATCAATTTGCCAATTCCTCACCAGCTGGGAGCCCCCTCCAGTGGATGGCCCCAGGATCCTTTGGTTATTTAAGACATACAAGACGTGCTGTTTCTGCATTAACCAAGTCAGTGTATTTCAAGGGCAATCCAGCATCATTGACAACACACCATCCCACGTGGGCACCACAACTGAAGTGTGCGTTGCTAGGGCTCATATCCGGGCTACAGCATCAGCTTCCTGATTGCCAGGGGTGTCAACATCCTCTGAGCCGGGACGTGGAGGACAGTGAGAACTGACTCAGGCTCTTGCAGGCAAACCCAGATGTCTTTCCACATATCCTGACCCCACCAGTGCTTATTCATGATCATCCACCCCCTAGCTTCCCATTTTCTAAGCCGTAGGGTGAATTCCTTTAAAACGGTCCAAATGTCAGTGCAAAGTGTTAACATCCAGAGCTCACGAGCTCTCTGAGTTCAGCCCCTTGGTAGCTGTGGTTCATGCCTGTTTCCCTCCAGATGGTGTCAGTGTTGAGCTGAACAGTGACTGTAGACCGGTCACCCCAACCAGTACACCAGGCCTCAGAGGGAATCTCTCCCACTTCCTCCCTACAGGCCACAGGGGCAGAATTGGGGGCAGGGGAGTTTGGAGGGCAGGGTCCCCTCTGCTGCAGAGGGGTAAGACCCTTAGTCAAAGTGGGAGTTAGTGCTACAGCAGACATGGGTAGGTGACACATAGGTACCAACCGGTCCCTCGATAGGAAGGGAGGGTCTTACCATGATTGCTGATCCTTCGTGAGAGACTTTACCTGGAGGAACGCTGCGTGCAGTGCTAGGAACTGCTGCTCTCTGCAGGTTTATGGGGTTTGTGCCTCCTTTCAGAACCGGGACCAAAATCCTAGGGGTACTCCCTCTTGCTGTCTCTGCGACTGTCCCCACCTCATACCTTCCAGAGTCACAGAGGCATCTACCTCCCAGGAAGCCCTGCTTGGGGGATGCCCAGAGCTTTAATCTGCTTCACTAGTGTCTTGCCTTCTCAAAGGCGGCTCATCACTCTGATCCCCAGTCCCATACGTGCCCTTACTTTCAGTTCAGTTGCTCAGTTGTGTCCGAATCTTTGCGACCCAGTGAACTGCAGCACGCCAGGCTTCCCTGTCCATCACCAACTCCTGGAGCTCGCTCAAATTCCTGTCCTTTGAGTCGGTGATGCCATCCAACCATCTCGCCCTCTATTGTCCCCTTCTCCTCCTGCCTTCAATCCTTCCTTTACCAGGCAGTATAAGAGATGGAGGCACTGTGCCAGGTGGGGAATATAAGTCCTCCAAACCTCAAACCCCCACAAAGTCTTGCACCTCCTTTGTATTCTTAGGGGTTGGAAAGGGTTGCTCCCCATCAATCACAGCTCCTGGGACAGTATGCCCCTTATCTGACCAAAGTGAAAGTGAAAGTAGCTCATTCGTGTCCTACTCTTTGCCACCCCATGGGCTTTAAAGTCCATGGAATTCTCCAGGCCGGAATGCTGAAGCCTTTCCCTGCTCCAGAGGATCTTCCCAACCCAAGGATCGAACCTAGGTCTCCTGAACTGCTGGGGTATTCTCTACCAGCTGAGCCACAAGGGAAGCTTACCTGACCAAAGGACTCCCCAAAACTACATGTTGATGCCTGGCCTTGACTTTTCTGTGGGTTCACCACCCATCATCTTCCTCAGACATGTTCCAGCAGAGTCTGCAGAGTGTCTTGAGCAGAGACAAGTCTTCCTCTGTTAATACTCTATCATTGGTACTTCCCTGGTGGTCCAGTGGATAAGAATCTGCCTGCCAGTGCAGGGGACATGGGTTCGATCCCTAGTCTGGGAAGATCCCACATGCCTTGGGGCAACTAAGCCCATGCACCACAACTACTGAGCCCTCGAGCTGCAATGAGAGAAAGCTGTATGCAGCAATGAAGACCTAGCGCAATCAAAAATTTTAAAAATAAGCAATAAAAAGATAGCCTATTATCAATGTAATGAGCCCATTTTAGGGAAGGAGAACAGGAACAGATCTTTGGCTACCAAAGACATACAGTGAGGCTGTGCAGGCAGCCTTGGGGGGCACTTGAAAGGTGCACCGTGGCCCCTCCCATGTGAAGTCAAATTGATTTTGAGACTCAGTGGCCAGGGGTCTACTGGACCTCTTATGTGAAGGCCTTTTATCAGTATATGCCTTTATGCACTTTGTGCGCTCCTGTTACTTGCAGCCAAAAGCAACTTTCTGATACAGACGTTAACCTCACAGGTTGGTTTTATAAGCTTCTTGGAAATTACGTTACTTGCCCATGTTTTTGCTACATCAGCAACTTTGATTTATGCATCTGGGGTTTTTCTGTCTTCTCTATCTTCAGATGAAATTAACTGATCTTAGATGGGGCATATGTTGCAGTCATTCTAAGAAATCTCTGTGGCTTTATGTGAGAGGCCATTATACTTTGTTTGAAAATGACACAACAGCTTTGATAAAATTATGGTATTACTCTGGTGGATGACTGTCCAGCAGTCAAGACTTGGAGCTTCCAATTCAAGGGGTGCAGGTTCGATCCCTGATCAGGGAACTAAGATCCCACGTGCCACTCAGGCAAAAAATAAAATTAGTAAATAAATAAAACTAATTCTTGGTTGCTTAAAAAATCCTTTAAAAATTATGGTATGACTGGACAAAGTTTCATAATGGACAACAATCTAGGAACAAATAGATACCTGATCCAATAAAATCCAATTTTCAGATGCTATATTTCCTAGACACATTTTAATTTCTCAGCTCGCAATCACTCAACCCAGCATTCATACATGTCTATAGTAATGTGAAGTGCAATCTTGCTCAGTATTGATTTTGATGACATAGTTCTAGTTGCACCAGTTCTCTTTTATTTTTTAATCGCAATATTTATCCCTTGATGAATAATTCTTGAGCCATTGATCCATTTTTGTGATTTGGGGATATAACACAACACAATGGAAACCATGAAAACTGCACATATAATAAAAGGAAACAATCACACACACAGGAAAATTAAATGAAAATAGCACCATTGCCTGAATGTTAAACTACCGTCCTTGGAGCCCAGGGAGAAGCTTTAGGAGCACAATTTTAAGGATATGGCAGGATTTCTGTGAAAGTCACTGGGATCAAATGTGTGAGATGCATGGGTTTAAAATTGTTTCTTGTCTTTTTCTCCCCACCTCTAAAATTGCATTTAGGAAACCTTTGGAGGTTTGTGGAGCACATTTTGAAAAACAACACTCTAAAACCCAATTCTCAAAAGGTCTAAATTGGAACCCAGCTTAATGAATTTCATCATAACTGGTCCTTCTGGAGATCCCCATACTTCCAAATTCAAAAGGGTTTGGGACCCTATGGTGGATGGGGTGATAATTTGGGGTGGAGGTGAAGGAACGGCTTCCCCTCAAATCACATGGTCAAATGCCTCCCCTTCTGTTTTTCTAATTAAAACATCCACGTGGCCCGAGTACCTTATTGGAGGCAGCAGTAGGATCTGTCCAATGAACGGCCTGCTGTGTGTTGACTACCAGCTCGGCACCAGGCACCACATTGACCGTTATGCTGAGATAGGTGGCATTGTAATAAGAATGACCTTATTTGGGGGCAGCAGGTGCCTGAGAGAGGACTTCAAAGTGCTCTCCAGTCACCAACGATATGCAAACGATGTCATCTTCAGTACATCCCAGAGTTTGTAAGAAGCATCTGTGTATTGCTTCACAAGCTGGGGAGTTCCGAAGTTACACTGTGAGTAAGGGGGAACCACCGAGGATGGATGAGGATGCGCGCCAGGTTTAGTACTGTGTTTTAGGAAGATCATCGGTGGTTAGTGGAAGAACAGAGACTGGAGCCTGAGGCTTTTGTCCATGGATTTCTAGGTAGAAATTCCAAGTCAAGTCCTCAGGTTGCACAGCAGGGATCCTGTCCTGGGATCTCCAGTTGGAGCCTTGACAAGACCAATGCCTCCTCCCAGGCAAGGTGATTTGTGCAAACACACTGCATCCTCCCAAGGACAGAAAGCAGCTGATCCCAGCTCCCCTCGCTTGGAATGCTTCTTCCCCATCAGGCCTGACTGGGGTGAGAGTAACAAGGCTAGGACATCTCTCAGGGAAGAGCAGGTTCAAAGGAGAACAGGAGGTAGTTTCTTATCGGGCAAAAGTGAGAAGGCCAGGGAACCTCTCTAGGACAATGGGAGGTAGTATCTTATTGGGCAACTTGGGGGTCTCTGGTCTCATTTTCTGGGATAGTCTGTTTGTTTGCTTCTTCCATCATCTCCCTGTACTGACGTTTGAAGAAACCAACCTGTTAGAGAGGAAGGAGAAAAAAAATCAGGAAGTCCAGTGGACGAGAAGAAAAGAGATGATGGAGAGGATCAGTGATCACCATTTTTGGAACCCTATGTTCCAGCACTATACTAGGAACTTTAAATAAACAGTATCATTTAGACTCTGCCACAGTTCTGTGAGCTGGGTAGAACCACCTTCAGAATGAGAAACCAAGACCCATCATAAACCAAACACATGCCAATGGCCAAGGAAAGAATCAGTGGTGACATCAACATTAAATCCAGCGCTTTCACGTTCTAATTTGCCTTCCAGGGAAACATGTAAAGAGGTGAAGAAGAGCGGAAAAGACATGGAGACAGATTAGAGGAGGCTTGAGAATCAGACAGAAAGACATGGAGTCCACTGGGGACAGGTGATGTCACCGGCGGCTTCCCTGGTGGCTCAGCAGTAAAGGATCCACCAGCATTGCAGGAGACATGGGTTCGATCCCTGGGTTGGGAGGATCCCCTGGGAGAAAAACATGGCAACCCACTCCAGTATTCTTGCCTGGAAAATCCCGTGGACAGAGGAACCTGGTGAGCTGCAGTCCATGGGGTCGCAAAAGAGTCAAACATGACTTAGCGACTAAACAACAACAGATGTCACAGGGGGGAAGGGATCTCTTTAGGAAGAATTGGAGTCACAGGACTGACTCCACGGTGAGCTCTTTCTTATACTGTAGAAAGAGTGGGATCAGATGCTGGCGGTCTCGGGAGTGGGATGAAAACACTCACCTTGTACAGCAGGGCTGTGATGAGGGCCAGGAGCAGCAGCCCTCCCACGGAGCTGCCCACAATGAGGGGGATGGGGTTGTAGACCTCATACTTCTCCAGCACCAGCTCCGTCTGGAGTGGAGATGAGCCCATCAGAAAGGCTCAGGACTCCTGAGGTCCCAGACTCCTCCCAGGTCCCCTTGAACTCCCTCCCCTCCTTCATCAGGCTCCGCTCCAAGAGGTGGGATACAGAAGGACTCATGGGCTTAGGAACAACTGTCCTGCCTGGGGCTCTCCATCCATCCTGCCTCTCTCCAGGCTTGCAAGCCCCCCACTCAGCATCATGGATTTAGCATCAGTAACTGTCTGACCAACCTGGCCACTCCCTGCCACATGGTCACTACCTGAGCTCTCAAAAATGTCTCCTGTCCTGGAAGCTGAGAATACACAAGTCTGTTGAAGGTGATTTCAGCCACGCTCACGACCAGCACCTTCTTCTGCTGTGTCTGCAAAAGAGAAGGGAAGAGCTGGGAACTAGCTGTAGTTGGATGGGCAGGAGGGCTCAGGGATAGAGAAATGCCCCGGCTTGAGGTAGGCACAGACACATCAGGCTCCACCTGAGTCTGGGAAGGGACTCTGCTCTTAGAATTACACACCTGGCTGACCCAGCGGAAGCTGAGGTTGCCCTTCAGGATGAAGTCAAGTTCCTCCTGGATGCCGAAGGAGGGGATATCACAGTGGAACCTCAGGCAGTCAGCGATGGAGCAGTCCTGGAGACAGAGAAGTGGCATCAGGCCAGGGAAAGATGGGTTTGAAGGTACAAGGCAGTGTTCAACTGTCTGATTTGAGAGGAGCTGCCACATTGGAGCTCAAGCAGGCTGTTCAGCAGACATCCATCTGATATAATACGTATTCCCGAATTAAATCCCTCTATGGAAGTGTGGAAGTGTGGCTTCCAGTGGGGGACCGCCCAGGGCCCTCTCACCAGGACAGGCTTCTTCTTAAAGTGGGTCAGGAAGTCAGACTCTGTGGGCGCTGTTCTCTCTGAAGAGCACTGAATGGAGGGGTTCTAGGGAAAAGGCACAGGGAGAAAGCATGTGAGGGGTCATCAGGGACTCGCGAAGACCTCGGAGTCCAGGCAGGGCCTCCCTGATGGCTCAGTGGCAAAGGATCCGCCCGCCAATGAGGGAAATGCAGGTTTGATCCCTGCATCGGGAAAGATCCCCTGGAGGAGGAAATGGCAACCCACTCCAGGGTTCTTGCCTGGAAAATCCCACGGACAGGGGAGCCTGGTGGGCTACAGTCTATGGGGTTGCAAAGAGTAGGACACAAGTGAGCCAACAAAAAAGCCACAGGGAGTCCAGGGAGAGGGCGTTAACGGAGGGCCCATAGAGCCTTCTGAGTACCTGGGGGTTGAGGACCTCTATGTCCTTCCACACGGCCACCTGGTTCAGCTCCATGGGCACTGAGATGTCGATGCTGACGGGCAGCTCCCTCTGCCCCAGATTATTCACCTGCATGGAGGATGGTGAGGGCCAAGATCACGCCGAGCCCCTGTCCTCCCGGATCTCTGGCTCCTGGGCCCCCCGCCCCAGGCCATGTTCCCGAGTCACCACACGTGCCTGGTATCTGTGCTGGGCCTCCCTGCTGCCCTCCTCCTGTGAGGCCGAGAAGTTGAGGTACTTGGTGGATTGTTCGTGGCTGCAGGGAGAGGAGGCAAAGGAGGATGAGAAGTTCCGTGAGGGCCTCCTGAGGAGACTCGGGGTGGGAGTGTGACAGGATGGGTGGTCAGAGGGCCCCTGGGCTGGTTGGGGGTGACTTGGGGTAACGGGATAGTTCAGGGAGCCGGGCTGGGCTGCAGGCTGGGTGCAGGCTTCCTGCAGAGGCTGTCCAGAGAGGAGACCGCCAGGGCAGCCAGGCAGGGGGCTGGGGTCACAGGGACTGCTGAGAGCTCTGTCTGACCCGGGGGGAGGGGGCCAGGGCCTGCCCTCTCTGTGCCTGGGTCTTCCTTTCGGGCCTCTGTGGACTCGGAGGAGGCCAGATGGGCGGGTGGGACACGACGAAGGTGTAGGGAGATTCAGGCTGATGCTGCTGACGAATGTCTACTGGACCCACCCCTTCTGGCTCCCTGAGGCCTTCCCTGGGGCCCTTCTCTCCTGTTTCCTCAGTTTTTCTTTCTTTCTTCCTTCCTTCCTTTCTCCCTCCCTCCTCCCCACCCCTTCTTTCTTCCTTTCTGCTTGTGAGCTCTTAGTTCCTTGACCAGGGATCAAACTTCAGCCTTGACAATGAAACCTCAGAGTCTTAGCCACAGGACCACCAGAGAATTCCCTCCTCAGCTTTTCTGGGCCTGGAGTTTGGAGGTGGGGGTGAGCCCAACACAGACTGTCCACTGGGTATCAGTGTAACCACACCTCGAAGCTGCCCTCGGTCCCCAGCCTGGCCCCTCACCAGGGGGCTGCTCTCACTTCTGTGCCCCCTCCCCTGCC
The DNA here is from genome assembly GCF_014754425.2 of Oryx dammah. Lineage (NCBI taxonomy): Eukaryota > Metazoa > Chordata > Mammalia > Artiodactyla > Bovidae > Oryx > Oryx dammah. The sequence goes on along the minus strand of NW_024070186.1, from coordinate 184,337,008 downwards.
CCACTCCACTCCTTGCACACCTGCCCTTCACCTGCACCACAGAAATTCGAATCCCCACTCCTACGCTGAAGTGTCATCCTTCTCTAAGAAGGGCCCCTCCAAAACACCCCAGCTTGTCCTGGGGCCTCTATTAAATGGGGGCTATAATGATAATAACATCATAATTATTGTTATCAATAGCCACAAAAAGCACTCAATTGATTAGTAAGTGCTGCTAGTGGTGTCATCTACTTATTGAAAGGGTAGTGATAAAACTTAAATTTGAGGGCCTTCCCTGGTGGTCCAGTGGGTAAGAATCCACCTTCCAATGCAGGGGACACAGGGAACTAAGATCCCACATGCCATGGGGCCACTAAGCCCGTGAGCTGCAACTAGAGAAAGCCTGAGCACTGCAATGAAGACCCAGCACGGTCAAAACAAAACAAAACAAACAAACAAACTTAAACTCAGCAGAGGTTCAGCTCCTACAGAAAGAGAGAACTCCCCATGCCCCACAGCGTGATGGGCGAGGACCCCTCGGAGGTCGTGGTGCAGCACCTGCTGATCACGGTGTAGACGGCATACTTCACGGGCAGCTCCAGCTGGAAGGTGGTCTTGCTTGTCTTGGGGCTGTTATTCTCACTGGAAAAAGAGGAGGACCCCAGCTGGCAAGTTCCCCAGGGGAGGAGACTGAAAGGGAGGGGGCACTGCCCTGAGCCTGGCCCAGCTCACCTGCTCACATTGGCGGCAAGAAGCAGCTTGTCTCCCAGGGTGGCCATGGGGGAGACGTGAAAGGTGACCGTGAAGGTGATCTGGGGAGGGGGCAGAAATGGGAGGAGGTCACCGAGGAGTGGGACCGCGTGGGGGCCGGGGAGGAGCAGTGGGCAGAAGCGAGGCTGACCTGGGCGCCCTCACGGAAGATGAAGTGGTTGAAGCTACAGCGGGTGCTTCGGGTGCCCTGGGTCCCGGCGGGGGCGCTGTCACAGGTCAGGCGCAGGGAACGTGACTGCAGATGGTTCTGGGGAAGCACAGATGAACCAAGGCAGCTGAGAACTTGTTAGTGTCCCAACAAAACTCTATACAGAAGTGACAGTTACCTGCAATTTACCTTAAGGTTATGTTTTGTTTTAAATTTCTGGGCTTCCCTGGTGGTCCAGTGGTTGAGAATCTGCCTTGCAATGCAGGGTTTGATCCCTGGTCCTGGAAGATTCCATATGCCTCGGGGCAACTAAGCCCATGTAATACTGAGTCTGTGCTCCGGAGCCCAGGAGCCACAACTCCTGGGGCCCTGACGCCCTGGATCCCATGCTCCACAACAAGAGAAGCCAGCGCAAGGAGAGGCCCAAGCACCTCAACTAGAGAATAGCCCCTGATCACCATAATAAGAGAAAAGCTCTCCCACAGCAACAAAGACCCAGCACAACCAAACATAAAGAAATTGGTGTGACTTAAAAAATTTTTTGTAATCCTTAAACACTATCTGGTCAAACTTCATCCCAAGGTAGAAATTCCAGATTTATTGTTAATAGCATTTCCCCTTTTTTTAATTCACAGTTCTTTTTTAAAAGATTTGTATTATGAAAATTTCAAATCTCCTCAAAAGTGAAAAGACAAGGTAAATCCACCCCATATCCCCATCACTCAGATTAAATTACCAACATTTTTCTACTCTGTTTTGTTCACCTGTTTTCCACTTTTTCTCCCCTGAATTATTTAAAGCACATTCCTAAGATCACAGGGTTTCCCTGGTGGCTCAGAGAGTAAAGCGTCTGCCTGCAATGCAGGAGACCTGGGTTCGATCCCTGGGTCAGGAAGATCCCCTGGAGAAGGAAATGGCAACCCACTCCAGGACTCTTGTCTGGAAAATCCCATGGACAGAGAAGCCTGGTAGACTACAGTCCCTGGGATCGCAAAGAATTGGACATGACTGAGCGACTTCATTTTCTTTCTTTCACTTTCCTAATATCACATACTTTCAATCTGGAAAGACTTCAGTGAATACCACCAACAGATAAGGGTATTTTTTAACATAAGCACAAGACTCAACAAAATTAGCAATAACTCCTTAAGATCAGCTGATATCCAAGTCATGTTGAGTCACTCTAAATTGTATCCAAAAATGTGAATGGTATAGCTCATTTTTAGAAGCAGTATCTGGTACTTCCCTGGTGGTCCAGTGATTGTGACTCTACACTCCCAATGCAGAGGGCCTGGATTCAATCCCTGGTCAGGGAAGTAGAGCCCATATACCACTACTGAGAGTTCCCATGTGTTAACTAAGAGATCCCACATGCCACAAATAAGACCCAACACAGCCAAGTAAATAAATATTTTCAAAAAGTAAATAAAAGCCGTATCCAAAGAAGGTCTGCACATGGCATCTGGTTGGTGTGTCTAGAAGTACCTCCAGTGACAGGGTGTTCACCCTCACAAGGCAGCTGGAGTTTGTCATTCCTAGACAAACTCCTGGACAAACATTCCTAGAAATACATTCATCGTGTATTTCTTCATGCATTGATCAAAGTAAGCTTCCATTGGGAAGACTGGCTTAAAAGACACATGGGAGACCAACCAAACATAAAATGTGGATCTAGTTTAAATGCTGGTTCAAATAAACCACTTAAAAGGATATATTTGAGACAATTAAGGAAATTTGATTATGGTCTAAATACCAAGAAATTATTCATTTCACTGGGTGTGATCAGGGTTATGGGGTCATGTAAGACAGTTCTACTGTCCAGAACAGTGAAACAGGAAGGTGTATGATGACAGGGTGTCTGGGATTGGTTTTAAAATATTTAAACCAAGAGAGGGTAAAAACAGGTGAAACAATGTAGCAAAATGCTAATGATTGTTGAATCTGGGCAATAATTTAGGAGGAGGTTTGTTGAACCACTCTCTTCTTTTGTAAATGTTTAACACAATTTTTCATAATGAAATGTTTGTTAAAAATCTCTCTTTGACTCCCTGTGGTCCTGGTTCTGTCTTCTAGAACAGGGATTACCATATGGCAGCCCAGCAACAATTTGTATAAATAAAGTTTCATTGGAGCACAGCCATGCTCATTCATACACATATTGTCAATGGCTGCTTTCACTTTAGATCAGCAAGAATGAAGACATTGTGTGGCCCACAAAACTGAAATATCTACTCTCTAGCCCTTTATGGATAAAGTATGCCAAGCTCTGATCTCTGATCTACAGTAACCAATAAATCCAACTCATTCTTCCATAGGACGGTATTTTATTTAATTTTTTCTTTTCTATTTTATTTTCTTAGCCACAAGGCTTTTGGAATCTTAGTTTTCCTCGACCAGGGATTGAACTTGGGCCATGGCAGTGAAAATCCTGCATTGTAACCACTGAACCACCAGGGAATTCCCCAGAACAGTGTTTTAAAATATTTGAAGGCAGAGGTATGTTCTCCTTTAAAAGAGAAATAGTTATACCATGCATAATACAAAAAAAATAGAAGGCAGGATCCCTGCGGTTCTCAGATTAGCATCCTCCTGGGAACTGACTCCTGACTGTCATTCTTAAAATGCCAAGCTCAGAGCTGAACACAGAATGAGTTGAGGCATGCCACAGGAAACACAACCACACCCATCTAACCATGATCGGTCCAGTCCTCTTGGCTTTCAAGAATGCTAAACAGATGAAGACCTGCCTGAGCACTGAACCCAACACGGGAGTCTCTGCTGGCCCCCTGCCATCAGCCTTTCCTTCCCCGGAGGGGACCGTACCTGGCCCCCGGTCACATGTCGGTAAGACAACCCTGGAGGGTAGAAGAAGGTGACTGCGGTTCCATAGGAGTCCTCACCATCATTCCACACTCTCACTTTCAAGTTCAGCTCCAGGTTACTCCCCACCATCAGGGTCTTCAACCTAGCATTGGGGCAGAGGAGAGAAGGTGATTCTGTGACTGAGGCTGAAAATGGGGTGGGGATGGAATGCAGAGTGAGGAAGTGGGGGGACAGACAGGGACAGTGTGTCTGGGTCCAGAGCCCTGGGTAGAGACATTAGGAAGAGACAGGGACAGGAGCCCTGGGTTCCAGGAGGGGGCCTGGAGAGCCAGGGTGGGTCTAAGGGCTGGACACTCACTCTGAGACCCCAAAGGAGATGCTGAGGTCATCCTGGCAGACATGATCCGCACCACAGTTCTTCTCAAAGGGGAGCTGAGAGGCAAGGCAAAGCAGGGTTTTCCCTCAAGATCTAGAGTCCACCTTCTCCAACCCCTCTGGAAAAGGCCAACCCCAGGACTCACAGAAGTTGTGAAGTATCTCTGGGCATCCACTGCCAGCATAGGCTGCAGGTTTCTTAGGCTAGAGATGGGCTTGCCCACCAGGGAGAAGTTGAGACGCAAGATGATGGGGGTCACTGAGTCCTCCACACAGTCCTGGGGGATGGATACAGGAGGAAGCAAGAAACGCACCCTCGCAGCCACCAGCTGGGTCCTGTCTCCTCATTCGTAAAATGCAGCAACAATGGTACCAACCCCCAGCCCCTTGTAAATGCTCATCGCTAGGATCTGCATGTGAAACTGCTGCTGTGATTGTCCTTCATCTTGAGTATCCTTCCCCCGGCCTCCCACGGGCTCCCTCACTCTACTCAGGGTCTCCCCAGACTGTTCCCCATAGCCCCCTGAAACCCTCTCTGTTCTCTCTCCAGCTTTATCTCTCTTTCATCACTATTATCTATTATCTAGGAATATACTGACATCTATTATCTAGGAATTTGATTCGCTTCTGATCTTCCCCCATAGCTCCCTCTGGCCACGATCATTTTGTCCACTGCTGGCTCCCTGGTGTCGAGGACAGGACCTGCCTCACAGCAGTGGCTAGATAAAAGAATCCCAGCCCAATGCCCCATGGCTCTCCGAAGCAGCCTTAGGCTTCTACCTGAAATCCAGCCATGTAGCCTCCTGCTGATGCAGCCAACCTCATCCATCCTTCACTCCCTGTTATTCAGCTAACCCGTGTTAAGCCCTTCCTGCTTTCCACTTGCCGTTTGAGGGCGGAGCCAAGGCGAGGACCAGAACACAACCCTGCATCCCTGCCCAGCCACCACCCCCCACCAGCCTCAGAGTCGCCTCCCTCCCCAGGACCCCTCACCGGAAGGAGCAACCTCACAGCCTCGCAGTGCTGCTTCAGCCCCAGCTCTTGAACACGGGTCAGATTCCGAGTCCCCGTCTCTTGGAAGATGGCACGAGGACTCAGGCGGCCAGGGTCAAGGGTTAGGTCAAAGGTCACAATGCTTTGGAGGTTAACTGTAGGGGAAACTGGGGGATGGAAAAGGCTGAGAGAGAAAGAGGAACTCCCCAAGTGGGCAAGGGGCAAGGGAGGAGACAGGAGCCCTGGGCCTGGGGACTCCCAGGGGCAGGTCATCTTGGATCGGGGGCAAACGACTCACCCAGCTGGTTCTTGGGACTTTGGGAAACATGCAGGCAGACAGTGGCCTTGCCCAGATCATGGGGAAAGGTCGCCAGCTGCTCACACTCATACACAGACCTGGCGATCTCCACGGGTGTGATGTGAATGTTCGCCCACATCCTGAGCACAGGTCTGGTCCTGTGGGCAGAACACTGAGCTGAGGACAAGCCTCCGGTTCCGGGACGACAACCAGGGAGGGTGATTAGAGAGGCTGGTGTCCTCGCAGACCTGGGACCACCCAGCGGGTATGTGTTCTCACCTGAGCAGCAATGCATGCCCCTGGGCCCCCACGGCCAAGTCTGCCAGTCCATCCTGGGTGAGGTCCCGACCCCCGCTCAGCGACTGCCCGAAATACTGGAGGCTGGGGGAGAGCTGGGTGCCTGTGACCCGCTGGCCGGAGAGGAAGCGGCAAATGAGGTTGTTGTTATCGTTTAGTCACTCAGTCGTGTCTGACCCTTTTGCGACCCCATGGGCTATAGCCCAACCGGGCTCCTCTGTCCATGGGATTTCCCAGGCAAAAAGAGTGGAATGGGTTGCCATTTCCTTCTCCAGGGGATCTTCCTGACCCAGGGATCCAGCTTGCCGCTCCTGAATTAGCAGGTGAGTTCTTCACCACTGAGCCACCAGGGAAACCCAAGTCAGATTGAGGGTGAGAAAAGCTGAACAGAAGTAACAAGAGGAACAGGGAAGAGGGGATGAGGGAGACAGAATGAAGGGGTGAGCCGTAAAAAAAGACAACTCCAAGAAGTACCTAAAAAGAGGGAGTGGGAGTAGGGAAATAATGAGCAGAGACAAAAGATTTCCAGGACAAAAGTGAAGAAGCGGAGCTGGAAAGGCTGGCCTGGCGACCTGACTTTGTCATTCACTTGGCGAGTTCATCTCGGGTTCCTATTCTGGCTCCTTCACTTATGAGCCATGAGATCTGAAGCCAGGAGTCAGTCTCTCTGTGCCTCAGTTTCCTCGTCCCTCATCTAGGATGATAACACCTCAGAACACTAAATGAACTAATTCACGGAGTTCTCAGGACAGCACCTGGCATATATCACTACTCAGTAACTTTACCGTGCTGAGTATCAGGGCTAAAAGGGCCCCTTAGCAGTCACCCCCACGCCCCTCCTTCTCCTCTACCCCTTGCCCCTGACAACCAATAATCCACTTTCTGACTGTGGATTTACCTATTCTGGGCATTTCATGTAAACAGTATCACACAATATGTGGTCCCTTGACGGATCTAGCTTCTTTGACTAAGCATAATGTTTTCAGGGTTCATCTATGTGGTAGCATGTTATAGCATGTTGTGTTGACACATGTAACATGCATCAGTGTTTCATTCTTTTTATGGCTGAATAATATGCCACTGTGTGGGTATACCACATTTTCTTTATCTGTTCATCAGTTGGATGGCCATTTTGATTATTTCCGTGTTGGTTGTTACATATAACACTAATACAAACTAGCATGTGTAATTTTTTTGTGTATGGACCTGTTTTTAATTCTCTTGGGTGGAACTTCCGGGTCACCCAGTAACTCTAGTTTAACCTTTTGAAGAGCTGTTTTCCAAAGTAGCTGCATCATTCTACATTCCCACTTATAGTGGTTGAGTATGCCACATACTTTCACATCCTCATCAGCACTTGTTATCATCTGTCTTTCTGATTCCAGCCATCCTAGTAGGTGTGAAGTGATGTCTCATTGTGGTTTTGACTTCCTGATGACTGATAACTAATGATGCTGAACATCTTCCTATGTGCGAATTGATCCTTTGTATATCACCTTTGAAGAAAAGTCTTTTCAAATCTTTTGCTTATTTTTTAATTGAGACTTCCTTAACTTTTGCCCTCCCTTCTCAGCCTGCCCCACCCAGTGAAGGGCTCCTGCCTACGGGTATCTGGCAGGATTACTGATGGCAGGAGACAATGACGTCATGACATCCAGGGAGACGAGGGGGTAGGTGGACAGGCAGGCTGAGGCTCCCAGAACTAAACCGATTGGCAAAGCGAGCCAGATAGAGGTGGAGCACCTGCTCAGAGACAAGAGGTTGGAACCTCCCTCACCACGATTCTTGATCCACTATAAACCTTGGACAAGTCAAGGCACTTCTCTTCTCCATGCCCCAGATTTCATCTTTAAAATGTCTTTGCTAATGCCTGGCGTATGTACAGGGTAAAACTGCTAGGGGATTAAAAGACTTGGATGGAGAAAGTATCAAGTCACCATACAAAGTAATGTTAGTCGCTCAGTCTTGTACAACTCTTTGTGACCCAGTGGACTGTAGCCCACCAGGCTCCTCTGTCCATGGGATTCTCCAGGCAAGAATACTGGAGTGGGTTGCCTTTCCCTTCTCCAGGAGATCTTCCTGACCCAGGGAACAGACCCAGGGATCAAACCCAGGTCTCTTGCATTTCAGTAAGATTCTTTACCATCTGAGCCACCAAGAATCCGTCTATACAAATTAAAGAATTACCAATGTTTCCATTTCTGAAGCTCCACAGATTTTGCTTGATGCCTACTAGGTGCCCAGTTCTAGGCAAAAGAGGTAAGATGAGGGAAAGAAGAATTTTCTAGGTGGCAGTGTCAAAGACAGAAAGGTGCCAGGAGGAGGTTTTGTGGCAAAAGGGACTGTGACCAAGCCTCACCTGGCTGTGGGAGGGGCTGATGCCCAGTTCTGAGGTTCCGTGGAACAGGTAGACAGCACCCTGGTTCTCCTGCTCTCCCGGGGCCCCAATGGCCACATCCGCCAGCCTGTCCCCATTCACATCCCCCAGGGCGGTCAGGGCTGCCCCAAAGCGGCCCCAGGGGTGGCCCGGCTCCCCTCGCAGGACAGCATCACACTTCCACTTAGCTCTCTGCAGAACGAGAGTGGTGTCAGGGCTCACCCACAGCCAGACCCCCCCCAGCCCGGGTCTCATCACTACTCACCCCCCGGGGAAAGGGGCACACGGACACCTGGCCCCCCTGGCTCTGCTCGTAGAGATGAGGGGCCCCGATGAGGACCAGGTCAGAGCTACTGTCTCCATTCACGTCCACGGAGCAGAGGGAGGCCCCGAAGTAGGAGCCGATCTGGAGGGCAGAGTCGGGAGTCATCCTGTCTGCCCTCTGCCAGGGGCATACCCTGGGCCAAGTCCCACCTCTCCCCAGACACCAACACCTCCCCCAGAGGCCCTGCACCCCCTTCCTCTCCTCCTTCTCTGCCCCTGGAGACCCCCTTCACACTCAACCTGGGTCCCTGTGACTTCAGCCTTCGGCTTCCATTGCCCGGACACCTGGGTGAAGAGGACCACCTTCCCGGTGTGCTGATGGCGGGGGGCCCCCAGGATCAGGCTCTGGACCCCCTTCCAAAGGGCCAGCTCTGTGGAGTAACCTGAAGGGGCCAGGGCTCAGCACCGAGGCTTCCCCACCCCTGTCCCCTCATCCCCCAGCCCCAGGCCCCTGTCCTTCCCAGGCAGCCCATCTCCTGCCCAGCCCCCAACCACAGCCTTGTCTCACCCAGGTAAGAGTCCCTCATGTCCACGTGCTCCTGGGACATGTTGATGAAGGTGGGGTTCTTATTTTGGGGGTACAGGAAGGCACCTCCAGACCAGCTGAAGCTCCCCACAGCCCCCAGAACTGGTCCATCCTGGGAGGAAAGGATTCCAGGGTGAGCAGGTGGGAAGAAGACAGCCTATTCTGAAGAAATGCCTGCCGCTGACTCCGCCCACTCATCAGATACCCACTCTTGCCTTCCCTCCTCCGTCTCTGCCTAACCCTACATCAACGGGCTGAAAGGGGCCCCACTCACAGGCATGAACACACCACTGAAGCCCTCCTGAGACATCTCCAGTTCGAAGGAACTACTGCTTATGGTCTGCGTACCTGGGGAAAGGTATGACACCTAGGTTCTATGGGGGAAAGACAAGCTTTGCCAGGTTCAAGGAGAATCTCAGCTTTAAGAGGATCTCATGTGTGTGCTATGTGCTAGATCGCTTCAGTCATGTCCGATGCTATGGGACCCCATGGACTGTAGCCTGCCAGGCTCCTCGGTGCATGGGATTCTCCAGGTAAGAATAGTGGAGTGGGTTGCCATGCACTCCTCCAGGGGATCTTCTTGACCCAGGGGTCAAACCCACGTCTTCTGTGGCTCCTGCATTGCAGGCGGATTCTTTCCACTGAGCCACTGAGGAAGCCCAAGAGGATCTCATGTTGGAGACTAAATACCCAAAGAGAGGAACTGGCCCATGACAAAGGAGTCCAGGTTCTAGAAGAAAAAGGATTTATAGGTGAGGGCTTCTGAAATGAGTAGTTCCATCTCTGACTTACCCTCAATGGCAAAGATCTTCTCTTTCAGTTGTTTCTGAATGTCTCGCAAAGCATCAGTTCTCCACTTGAAATACATGCTCTTCAGGGGGTGTGGAGGCAATGTTGATTAATTCTTGCAAGGAATTTCTGTATCGAAATGCTGATCCCACCTGTCCCCAGCAAAGACCAACTCAGTGAAAATAATCCGAACTATAACATGCCTGCTGGATGCTGGGCTCCTCCAGTAACCTGGCAAGGTTAATATAATTACAGCCAGCGAACAGGCAAAAAAATGAGGCTCAACAGCATGGAGGCGTTTAAGGAAAAGGATGAAAGTCCCCCAGGCTGGGACAAAGCTTTCATCCTGAAGGCAAAAGACGCTAAGAAAGCGGGGGGCTTCTGTCCTAAAAGGGAAGGTGCCTTAAGAGGACTTAGGGAGGAGGTGGAGTAAGGGCATCCCCCCATCCTACCCCAATTGCATATCGGATGATGCCGGCGGCCTCAGCCCGGGGAATGACATCCTTGTAATCCACCTGTTCTGTTTTCTCCCCATCAGTGATGACGATGAGGATTTTGGAGGCGTCTTTTCTGGCCCCGTAGGCGGCACTGAGCAGTCGATCTCTGTTAGAGAAGATGAGGGTCCAGAGGCCAGTGAACAGAGCCGCTGCTTGGCCCCTGATGCCTTTGTGAGAACGAGGGGATGCTCTGTCCCACCCAGAGGCCCCTGGCTTGGTCAGGAGACCACGGACTGAATTTCAGTGCCCACTTCTCCCTTCCACACCGAGACAGATAGGGCCCTGAAGGAAGACTCAGGTGCTTTAGGGGAGGACCGAGGAGGAGTCAGGACTCACGTGACGAATCGGATGGCTGAGGCCGTGAACGTCCACCCTCCCAGCTGCCGGACGGAATTCAGGAGGTTTAGTGGGTCTGAGCTGGTAGCGAAGTCTTTGAAAGTGAAGTGCTCCTGGAACCGGTTGGAGAACTGCACCAGGGAGAACTAGGAGAACCAAGCAGCGTTGGGGGTCAGGCCGAGGCAACACCACCTCGAGGCTCCTCCCACAAGCCTCTCCCGGGGCGGGGCGGGGCGGGGCGGGGCGGGGCTACACCTGGGAGCTGGGACGCTGGAACTGGCTCATCACGGCCTTCACGAAGTTCAACATTTTGTTAAAATCGTTGGAGGAGATGCTGCCTGAGCCGTCGATCAGGAAGGCGATGTCCTGATCCTGCCTTGGGCACTCTGGGGGAGGAGATGGCACCAGTCCCCAGAGGGACACTCACAAAGCCCGGGTCTCCTGGCCACAAGACAAGGAGTTTCCCTCCCAGGAGCTGCCCTGACTCCTGCCTAGAACAGGATCCCTCGGCCTCCCAAAGTCTCTAAAGAGGCCACATCTGTGATTCAGCTGCTCACACCTGGTTGATAAAAAAGTGACAATTCGTCCAGTCCAGATGGTGAGATGCTGGGGCCCCTCCTTCTACCTCGACTGTCCGTGCCCCGCCCCCTGGCCTTTCTCCACCTTCTCTCCCACCGTCCCCACTGTCCGGCAATAAAAGGACACTGCTCCAGCCCCTGGCTCGGGGTCAGCACCAAACTACTTTTGTTAAATATTTAATCAAAATCCATCCTCAGAAGAGACAGCTCGGGGACTTCCCTGATGGACCAGTGGTTAAGAATCTGCCTGCCAATACAGGAGACACGGTTAGATCCCTGGTCCTGGAAGATCCCACATGCTGTGGGGCAACCAAGCCTGCACACCGCAGTTACTGAAACCCGTGCATCCTAGAACCCTTGATCACAAGAGAAGCCGCTGAAACTGAGAAGCCTATACACTGCAAGGAGTAGCACAACCCTCCGCCTCCGCCACGCCCCCGCCACGCCCCTACCCTCCCCGCCGCCGCCACGACCCCGCCCGCCACAACTAGAGAAAGTTCTTGAGCAGACACAGGGCAGACAAAAATAACATAAATACTAAATCAATATTTAAAAAAAAAAGAAGAAGAAGAAGGAGTCCCGCTTGACTTGGCTCTCTGTTGGAGATTCCTGTCTAGCCCCTAGCTTCCCCCTTCTGCCCCTGAGGCTTCCCAGAAGAAAGAGGGGTGTCCTGGTGGAAGCCGAGGGGTCTAGGAGGTGCTGGGAGGGGCGCCCCAGTCAAGGTCCCGGATGTCAGTCTCCGCAAGGGCCTGGGTGTGAATGTGGAACCAGGAAGGGGCCTTGGTCTGCCCCAGGTGGGGTCTGAGAAGCTTACTGTTTCACCTCCTCATCCCCCATCCCCATCAGCACAGGGGAAGCCGGGTCCTCAACCTGTACTCACACACACATGTATACGTATACACATATACCACACACACACACACACACACACACA